>NC_089787.1:2392465-2418814 GCF_040412425.1 Macrobrachium rosenbergii | reverse complement strand
CCTACAAGTATATATATATATATATATATATATATATATATATATATATATATATATTATATATATATATATATATATATATATATATATATATATATATATATATATATATATATATATATATATATATATATATATATATATATATATATATATATATATATATATATATATATTATATATATATATATATATATATATATATATATAATATATATATATATATATATATATATATATATATATATATATATATATATATATATATATATATATATATATATATATATATATATATATATATATATATATATATATATATATATATATATATATATATATATATATATATATATATATATATATATATATATATATATATATATATATATATATATATATATATATATATATATATATATATATATATATATATATATATATATATATATATATATATATATATATATATATATATATATATTACTCCTGTAGGCGTCCAGAGAAAGGCACTGGTACAATTGATAGTTTATTGCTAATGCCGAAATTTCACAACTACATTATTGCACCTTCAAGGCTGAAATGCAGCAAGTTGACTCTCAACAATTATTCATAAAAACAACTATTATAACATCTAATTAAAAAAAACACTGCAGTATTGTCTAATTAAAATGTTAATTCAGTTTGAAATATCAGAGACACCATGACACTGAAAGAAGGACCTACCCAGACAGGAGTTAAAACGAAACTATTGAAACAACGAGAGAAAAAAATACAAAACAAAGCAAAAATAAAAAAAAAAAACAAGGTGACGATAAGGCAAAAGGGCCATGAAGCAATAAACAGTTGAGTAGATAATGTTTGGACGTTTAATGGAACAGTTAATTTTATCATTATGGACTCTAAATTTGTTAAGTCGCTGTCTTTCTGTGTTTGTTATATTATTCGAAAATCTTTGTTGTCTATGGATGTTTTACATAATTTGGAATGGTTCCTTATGTTGGACATTCTGGGTCGGACAATCTGCTTTCGGTTCTGAGGCTAACTCCTCTATGGGCGTCTTTGCGTACCCTCAGTCTTTTGGTACATCCAAAGTAAGTTCCCTGGTTACACCTGGGGCAAGTATACTTATAAACGACGTTGGATGTAAACAACGGCCTAACTTTGTCCTTGAACTTGAATAAGGACCAGATGGTGCAAGGATTTTTTGGGATTAATTTTAATTTAGAAATTTTTTCCTAAAATTATCATCATACAGGTAAGGGAATGTTGCAAACATTTTCATTTTTTGTACAGTGTAGATGGTCGTGGGTTTTCCTTTTTTTTTTTAACCTTTTTTACAGTTCTGAAAAAGAGCTTTCGAGGAAAACAGTTGTTTTTGAAGTAGTTAGCCACGGTTACGATCTCTTCATGGAAGGTCATCCAACTCGGCCCTGTGGAGGAGAGTAGAAATGGACTTTAATTTAAAATTAAAATGACATAACTATAAAAATTCGTACCCAAACCCGAAAAGCATCTTTCCTATAAATCCCTGTATAAAAACTTCGTAAGAAAGATACTTTTACGGGCTTGGGTACGAATTTTTATAGCTTCTGTCATTTTAATTTTAAATTAAACTCCATTTCTACTCTCCTTCACAAGGCCTTTACACACTCACCGAATTGGATGACCTTCCATGTAGAGATCGTAACCCTGGCTAACTACATCAGAAACAACTGTTTTTCTCAAAAGCTCTTTTTCAGAACTTTAAACAAGTTTTAAATAAAAAAATGAAAACCCCATGGCCATCCACACTGTATAAAAAGTGAAAATGTTTTCAGCGTTCCCTTACCTATATGAAGTGGGTGGCAAGGCGCCAAAAGATACGGCCTGAGATTAGGGACTTGGTAGGTCAGATGTCTTGCCTCTATTGAGTCTGAGCGCTAACTGCCGTGTCTCTGCCGATTTTTGGATGTTGTTCGTCCTATACATGCTCAGGCCACAAGTCTTGGGACAAGGATATAGAGCGACTACCAGTATGCCTATTCCCCAATGAATTGCTAATTCCTGCTGCCTGACTCGACCTTTATCGAAGCTACACCCAAAACTCTCCACTAGTAAGTCGGTTCATGGGTCTACCTCTCACCCAAGGTCTTAGCTATCCTATTCAAGGCGAATCCCTCTCTATGAATTCTAGAGTAGAGGCAGTGGTGGTGTAATATATATATATATAGATATATATATATATATATATATATATATATATATATATATATATATATATATATATATATATATATATATATATATGTGTGTGTGTGTGTGTGTGTGTGTGTGTGTGTGTGTGTGTATTATGCACATTAATGTTTTGCAATGCACAGAAAACTATTTCTACAAGACATTCCTAAACAAAAGGCTAATAGTGGAGAAGGAGTTCATTAGGCTCTAAGAACGGAAGATGAAGTGTTCACCTATAAAATGATATCCAGAAATAAAAGAAAACCATTAATTTCTCTTAGGTTTCATGGAAGCTAAAGAACATCGACTATAGCGTTTTCAGTTCTGTTTTCGAAAACATGAACACAATTTATCAGGGCTTACCAACCTAAATAACTTTTTACCAGCTAAGTAACCAAATGTAAGAAATTAAACACTGTGTACAAAAATGGCATCAGAACAAATCAGGAGGCTTGGCCTCATCATGCCATGTGTGACAAAGAGGCACAGGACTGGTGTTTACGAGCCGAATCCATCTGGCAAAAGAAGTGCATCGGCGAAGTTTTCCCTGCCCCCCCTACTTGTTTCCTTACTCTTATAATAATGGTGGTAAGTGATTTAATACTCTACAGTGTATAACTGAGTACGTTTACTAAATACTGAAGCACAAAATTTGTTGCTGTGATAATTTTAAATGGCAAAAACAAAAATAGCCGAAAAGTAAAGTGACTACATTCGGATCCTTGACGCTTATGCTTGTTCCTCCCAAGACCATGAGCAGGCAGTTTGCGGACTCCAATGCATTTTTTTTGTATAATATGAAGGGAAAATACAAGGTTTTTATATCTTATGTGTAAGAATTTCAAGGTATGCAACCTATGTACGGGAATTTGTGTATCAGTGAATTGATCTGTATGATAATTCAGAAAAATCGAAAGGTGTTAAAGTTATCCTATATAATTATTCATGTTTAGTTTCAAACATTCGTTGTTGCATTATGTTCGATGAAATAGAAAATAGGCAATATTTAGGTATCATTATGCATGAATATAGTTATTTTCAGTGTTAATTTGTTAAAAGTGATAGTTTAATTACGTTATCATGTGCAGTTATGCACGTTTTTCTTAAACATTGGACATATCTGTTTTTGCGTGATTTGCAATAATAAAATTGACAATATTACGTACCACAGCGCAGGCATGTGATTATTTTCAGTGTTCATGGGTAAAAACTGATTGTTACTATAAGTAATCAAATACAAATATGCTTGAAAATTTTACATATTCGACGAATTTTGTCGACATTTCATCATTGAAACAAATGATAAGTATGAGTCTGCCATTTCAGTATCTGCCTTCGGTGTTCTATAGGGATTCCCGTCAGGTGCCCGAGAATGCCTTCGACAGAGATGTCGACCTTGATCTTGAAGACGATGATCTCGACCCTACCTGTACACCTCCCATTCGTCGAGACACTTCAAATGACCAGCAGGAGGCCATTTTAGTGCTAAGCGCAAGCACTCCTGCACTCCGGCAATATCCTTACTACACATGGTGCACATAATTTCATGAGTTATAGTGATGTGAATGAAAATATAAATATGAGAAGTTCATTTATGATGCACTAGATGCATGACTTATCATACTTTAGAGAGAGAGAGAGAGAGAGAGAGAGAGAGAGAGAGAAAGAGAGAGAGAGAGAGAGAGAGAATGCGTCCTTCGGGTCAAACTTCTAATTTGTGTTACCTCTTGCAGTGCAACCGAGAAAAGAGCAGCTCCACTTGACACGTGATTTAGCCTCGGAAGATGAGGAAGACCCATAGACGTCGGCCTTTTCCCCTTCTGATGAGGCTAGGAATGGCCCTTTGCAGTGAGGGGAGGGAGGACATCAATCCCACCCCCTCCCCACTACAGGAAAATGTACATCTCGGCCTAACTACTTGTTTGTGTTTTCAGTAGTTGAGTAATTTGGATGGACATTGTTTCTGTATGTAATTTCATTTCTTCTGTTTTACTTTTTCTACTTTACTTTGTGATAGCTTTCTTGCTCATTTATTTTATGCTTTTGTCTTATTTTGTGCCCCGAAGATGAGTTAATTACAGTATCAGTGTGATGGAACTAATTAGCACATGAGTTCATGTTTCACAGAAAGAATATTCTGACTCCCATCAGGATAGAACCCCATTATCTCCAATGAAAGGCTAGGGTTTTACCAACTGACCCAGACACGTTATAAAAGAAGTTGGAACCTTAATACTTTTGTACCTGAGGTTTTTTCTGGGGAGGCTACGGCTGTGTCACCTCAAACCTTAAGGTGCGTGGGTAAACTTCTTTTATCCCCAATGAGGATTGCACTTTGCAATCCTCATTGGCCAGAAGGACAGTCAATTCAGTTCTGTGCTTTCCCCTACACTCGGCCATCTATTAAGGATTACTGCTATATCACGAATAAATGTAAAAGCAGAAATAACTTGGGAATACAGGAGAGTGAAATAAAAAAACAAATTAGCACTTCTAAATCAGGTTTTCACGCTTTTGAGAGTATTGGAGATAAGCTGGCCATTAACCGAGGCTGCTTACATCGCAGCTTCTAATTCCTGATGTCGTGTTTGGAGACAGAGGGTAATTTCAGCTCATGATTTGCCTTGTGAAATCTGTATACACAGTCATTTGACTTTTTTAATGTTTACTCTCAAAAATAAAGCTATCAAAATTATATATTCAGTTTAATTGATAATTTGCGGGTATATACTGAAAAGGAATGAAAGTTTTCATATATTTCTAGATGATCCTTCCGTTTAAATATCTAGATGAATGGAATACTCGAAATTATATTTTTATAAAAGTGAGGATTTCCATATTTGCCGTTCAATCATTCAGTAATGATTTGAATGAGTATGTGAGTGAAATTTTCAGAAAAAAATAAAGCACTAACTGCTATCTAATCGCAAATTTCATAAGAAAAACTCTCCCGGTATGTCAGTATATATAGGTCTTACGGACTGGGTCTCTTTGGAGGGATGAAAGGGGAGGTTTATATTAAATTACTGCCAGATGGGCCAACAGAGAACACCAGGCTGTAAACAAAATAACGGTGAAAGTAAAGAACTGACCTTATTGTACCAATTTGATAAAAGAATGGAAGGTCGACATAAGGAATGAGTCAACTGTTACGTTCCAGTGAATTTATTTACATATGAAGCAATCAAATGAGGCTGGAACTGAGGATTCAGTATGCAATCAAACTTAATGAAAATGAAATTTACGATGGCATAAATGGCACGTCTCAAATTGGAAAGTGTGATCAGTCTTGTAATAATTTCCATAATTGGTTTTGTGTGCAACTGAGTAAAGGCTATCCTGACTTCCTTGGTTTCAGAGATGGCAGTATTCTTTAAGGATTGGGTTCACAAGGTGGAGGGAGGTTCGACTGGGCAGAACGTGGTTGAACTCCTGCAAATAAAGCCAGGGTTAGCGATTTATCCCCAGTAATTTCTCTCACATGAAACTATGCACTATGGAGAAATTGATTACTTGGGTTACTTAAATTAATTTGCCCTTAATTTACACTATGGAGGTAATATTTGAATACTAATCACTGAATTGAATTAGACTGGTTTCAAAGCAAGTCATGGGGTGATTCACAGGCTGCTCAGCGTGTAGGGTGACTTAACAAAGGGGCTGCGTTTTAGGAGGATGAAAATTGAGATTTGGAGAAATGAAAAAAACAAGGAATTTCACGGAGAGAAAGGAGCTGGCTTATTGACTAATTGCGGTCGACGTACCTGGGGCCTGTAGATGTTTTGAGCTGAACATTTGAGGCTTGTCCAATCGATGTGGTTAGTTTTCACCAGCGGCAGGAAGGAAAATTTACACGTGTGTCTAGAGTGCTGGTTCTGCGTGGAGAGGAAACCAGTGCACTCCTTCCAGATTGTTTGCTTTGAAGTGTAGACCTAGGTCGATCTGCAAAAAGTCAGACAGCCAGCAAAAGTGGAGAATATTGGGTCTTATGATTAAGTACTTAGAGGTTAAGTTCCTATCTATCTCACAGCCTGGACTCGCCTCCCATCCCCTAACGGACTTGCCGCTCCTACATATCGCGTGATGGGGGTGAAGGGGGGTTGCTATTGTATTACCCCAGGTCAGCTGAGGTGGGGCTTTCCCCTACATGAGTTCAAAACAAGGCGCTAACTGTCCTTCCTAGTTCCAAATACGCTTGGTCCACCTCGCCTGCCATGTTTTTTGGCCCAACAGTCAAATGAAAGGTGAAATTATTCCTTGAATAAATTAATTCCTAGCTACCTGATGAAGGAGGAATGGAAATCTTTAACATAGGTAATATGATATATAGTATTGAGTAAGTTAATCGGTGAGGAAATTAAAGCTAGGAATTATTTCCTTGGTCCCCATTCTCCCAATAATGACGTCTAGCCGAGCAACAAATTTCATTGAATATTGATTTGATCTTTCCTCGGCTAGGAATATAAATCGCTCTGATATTTCTCTAATATATAGACATAGCAATCTTGTATTAATGAGCACATGTTTGGATGCTTCACACGCTGTTCTTTTTTAACCAAAAGTCATAGGTGGGTACCAGATATTATGTCACTGGGGTTACAGCATTCTTGATGAGTTAAAATGAACTTAGATATGGGGAGGGGAAGAGAGAGAGAGAGAGAGAGAGTTAATACACTTTGTATTAGGTTGCTAAAGGTCCGTGTTTAGAGTTTCTTATAAGCATGTTCCAGGAGGACTGACATCTTCATCTAGTATAAATGTGAATCTAATTTTGGAGAGACGCGTGGGTTTTAGATATAGCTTGTTGCCAGGAGGACTGAATGAGACATCTTCATCTAGTATAAATGTGAATCTAATCTTCTTTTTATAGAACATTCTCAACTTTCTGAACGCTCCACCTAACAGATCAATAAGGAGTAATAGCTATTACCTGAAACTTACTGACATAGTTTGGGGAATATTTTTTTCAGTGTTTGCAAAGTTTAGAATTTTCTCTTAATTTTGCACATTTCATAAGAACTTTTGAATACAAACTCAGAATGAACATACCGAAAGGAAGAATTTTCTTTGGCTGGTAATTAAATGATATATCAAATATAAAATTAAGAAAAAATGAAAAATATAGAGAAAGGAAGAAATCTAAAAAGAGTGAAGTGTTGGTATAGGGATGGAATTATTCGTTGCAAGAACCTATGCTTTTATGTCTGGAGCTCAACTCATTTTTGTTCAAGCTCTCCACTTGGTAAATTTTAGTGAAAATAAAACTGATAATTCCAGCAATGAAAGTATAAGAATTTAGTTTAGCATTGAGTTGAAATCAGTCCCTTTCCACATTTCTACGGGGGAACGTTGGCTGTCGAGAGTCAACAGTCAATGCAACTTTGGGGTTTCCTCTATCCTGCATTGGTGCTTGGCTTTATCTTTCTTTTGAAGTGCGGCTTAATATCAATGGAATTTTACATATATTGTAAATCAGATGAGAGTAATGAAGTATGTGTTTGGGGGATCAGCTAGTACTAATGATCAGTCTATGTAGGTGTTTAAAGAGCTTCTGTAGATGTCCTTTGCCCATTCGGTCTATCATTAAATAAGAACCTGAACGATAAACATAATATTAATTTTTTTTTATTAAAAGCCACTTTTTTTTAATAATCTCATGGATTAGATATAAGACCAGTACTTCTAAAATAAAATGGAAGAAAATTAAAAGAAATGTTAATCATGAACGAGAATTTGAATTTAATGATAAAATAGTCGTTTACTTGCTTTCATGAATTTTAGGCTGTCATCCCAAGCACCGGGGCACTTTCGCCATTCAGTGCTTCCGATAGTTAAAAGAAGCTGGAGTGGTTGGACAGCATGCTAAGGAGATCCAGCAAATAAAGGAGATGAGTACAAGTTTCTAAATGTGGAACTGGGAGAAAACTCCACAGTTGCATTAATTTGAAATGATTTCAAAGGTTGGAGCGCAAGACTGAAGAAAGGAAGCGGGAATAGAGGAAAAGGCGAAGGCTGAAAGTGATGCAGCTAGGGGCGGAAGAGACGCTGCAAGTACCCTATGGTAGTGCCTACTCTAGTTCTTGGTGCCTACACTGCACCACGTGAGGTACACTGACGGCCACTGCCCCCTTACGGGAAAAGATGGCTCTCCCGTGTGCGAAACGCAGAGGGTCTCCAAGTTTTATCAGCAGAATTCAGAATATGACCTTATTCGAGACTTTGACCTTGGCATGAATCTCACTCTGCACATCGGCATCATTAGTGGAGCAAGCATGCTAAATATGAAATGTATTTCAAATGACTGACCGACGGACAGGTATTTATAATGACGAGATGCCTGTAGACAGTAAACCGAAGTCATGAAATTAAAATAAGATGAAAAATAACGATAGTAATTCCTTAGTGAAGGGAGAAAATGATATATACTTGATATTCAGTGGAGGAAAGTCATAAATCATGTGGAACCATTAGTCTAATCATACCGTAGAGACTCTGTGCAGTAAGGAGAGAGCTACCTTAATGGCTTTGAGGGACTCGGAATTTTAATGGAATTCTATTACCCTTGCCTGCGAGTTTACGATGCTGTAAGTGGAAGCCCAAGATTTACACACTAAGATTTTGTTTCCTTTCACAATTCGAAGAGAAGAGTTTTCTCAAATTTGCTTAGATAAATAACTGGTTACCCAATTTATTTTTTTCTAACCCATTTATAGTGTCTTTATCTACTTAGCTCTCCTATATGTATACTTTAATTCCACATGTATTACTGCATGGCCACGTACTTTGGGTATAATGCTTGTTCACACACACACACACACAAACAACAAATATATATATATATATATATATATATATATATATATATATATATATATATATATATATATATATATATATATATATATATATATATATACATATATATATATATATATATATATATATATATATATATATATATATATATATATATATATATATATATATATATATATATATATATATATATATATATATATATATATATATATATATATATATATATATATATCAAAATGGATGCATGTATATATGTATGTATGAATGTTCCACATACATTCTGAAATGTATTGAGTAATTTCAACCAAACCTGGTATACATATGATTTACTATTCCAAAAAGAACACTGTGTGTAAGACATCACTTACAACTAAGGGGGTGGGTGAGAAGGGGGCATCATGTAAAAATAGAAGAAAATGTCAGATATTAGTGTCTAATCCATAGTTTTCGAGGTTGCTGAGATGAATACTGACACTCCCCAGGCCCTTGAAGTCCAAGTTCATCCCTGAAAGGAAAGGGGGGGGGGGGGGCGTGTGAGAAGGGATGGGAAGATGAAATGTAAAAATAACCGAAATGACAGATATTTTTGTCTAATCCATGGTGTTCGAGGTTGCTAAGGTTAATAGTGACACTCTCGATGCCCTTTAAGTCCAAGTTCAACCCCAATAGGAAAGAGGGTGAGGAGTGGCGGGAAGGCAGTGATATATAAAAATAACCAAAAACAACCGATATTAGTGTCACTGAGATTAATAGTGACATTTCAGCAGAGCCAGGCATAGGACTTATAACTGAGGTTGGCTCGACATCCAGGATGGACGGAGGGTGGCACTGCTCATGGCACTCAAGTGGCACTGACAAGGAATTTGAGTCAAATTTTTGCTCTCCTACAGGGAAATATGGAGTGTACTGTAGCACTGGCACTAAGGCAGGGCCGAGCACAGGAAATAGTCTTGGCACTGTTCATGGCTCTTACGTGTCTCTGGCAATGTTTTTGAGGCAGGTTTTTGAGGCAAACTCGTTCATAAGAATCGAGTTAAATGGGCTCTTGATATTTCACTAAATCGATAAGCAGGCTGTGAAAGCATGAAATAGCAAATGCTACGAGATGCTTATGTTACTTGAAATGAAAGCATTAACACTTCACTTATTTTCTCAGAACTCCAAAGGGTGGACATATCAGAAAGAATGAAAATTATAGCGGAAGAATGGGCAATGCAAAAAACTCCAAATCCAGACTGTACCTTTTCTCATGGGATGTGTTGTCTTGGTGTGTAGGCCAGACTTTGCAATAAGGCAAGGGAGTTTAGTGGGACTATGTTGTCACAACAAAGTTTGATTTGGTCAGAAATGGGGAGGGCGATTAGAGACCGACCAGTCGAGGACTCTACTCTGATTTTGGCTGGTAACAAACTCTTTGCATGACTCCGGTCAGGTCCCTGTATAGCCTTTGCTCCCACCTGCAGCCAGTTCCCATGTTTTGGAGGCGTCCACAGGAGCGGTGCTGGAACAGTGACATGAATAACAGTGCCCAAGGGAAATTAAAGGCTAACAAAGGCAGGATAATAGTCTTAGAGAGGATGGTCAGAGTATTTTCATGAAGGCGCTGAGGATTTAGCTGGTGTTGATGTCAGGGCTGTTTTGATTAATCCCCATTCCTTGGTTCTGGGTGGCCTTGAAGCTGACTCACTGTCTGTACTTTACATGCTTTATTCTTTATTGTTAGTTTTAAAATAAGTGGAGTTTCATGTGGTATTGCAAATAGCTATTGATCATTACTATATATATATATATATATATATATATATATATATATATATATATATATATATATATATATATATATATATATATATATATATATATATATATATATATATATATATATATATATATATATATATATATATATATATATATATATATATATATATATATAAACCAGAAGGCGTTGAAGAAGACAGCATGAAACATAATTCACTTAATTCTTACAACGACGAAACGTCGTCATAAACCGGGTCCTCGGTGTAGGGAGGAATTGGAACAATATATATATATTATTATAGACTGCCTTCCTACCAAGGGGGGTCCAAGTTTATGAATAAAAGGATAACTACTGGAAACTCACCTTAGAATCTTCCTGGATTTACGTAAATAATGAAGGTCGCCATTTGGAATTAGAATTCTTTTCAGCAACTGAACTCCGTTGGGACAAGCCTGGATGATGAGACATTGGTCTCGAAACTTAGCTGTAAGAATAAAGTGAATTATGTTTCATGCTGTGTTCTTCTGCTCCTTCTGGTTTTGTACTACTGAGGAATAGCCTTACCTGTCATGTTGAATTATATATATATATATATATATATATATATATATATATATATATATATATATATATATATATATATATATATATATATATATATATATATATATATATATGTGTGTGTGTGTGTGTGTGTGTGTGTGTGTGTGTGTGTGTGTGTGTGTGTGTTTTGTGTCATACATTCACACAAACAGTTGATCTCTCCATTTACCCATCACTAGCAGAGATTTCATTATTATCAGCATATACAATAAAAGATTACTCCAGCACTGATATAACGCAATGGCAATATATAACAGAGATAAGATCCTTATTATATTAATGAGGACACTAGCCACGGCACAAACCGTTTTCAATCTCCATAAATTTAACAACCGTTGCAAAGGTCGATTAAACGTCATTACGGCAGACTTGATAATGTCAAGCATTCTTTGCCCTCCTTCTCTGTCTCATTCGCTTGGTTTTAAAGATCGAAGATTAATGGTGCTGCTTTGGGAGGAGGTCAAATGAGTTTCATGCTTTAATGACTATCGAAATATATAGAAGCCTCATCTACTGACTACAATAAATATCTTCTCAGTATATTTTGTATATCTGATAACAATATTTTTTATGCGTTAAAGATGTATGGCTGGTTTGTACTGAGGTTTTATTAAAGGCTACGGTGGGCTTACAAAGACATCTTAATGGATCTGTGAGACCCACATCCTGCAAGAGCAATAGGTAACCAAATAAGTATGTACAAAATACAATTAAAGAGAATGGGCAAGTGAAAACTTTTTTTCTGGCTAATACAAAACAACCAGCTATGCAGCAGAAGTGATCGGCCATTTATATAAAAACGCAATTTTGGTTATGTTAAAAAGTATCTTGTTTTCAAAATAATTTACCAACATTATGATGTCATATAGGTCTTCAAAATCTGTTTTTTTTTATTATAATGATAGGCCTAAATTCAAGACCGCTTTATTTGTTATTTATATTTAGGTTAAGATTAACGAAACAAAATAATAGTTTAGGTTTGAGTATTTAGAATTACCCTGACTTTAGGGCCTGCGCCAAGTAGTTTTCGATTTCACAGATTTATGATATTCCGAAAATCAAGAGACACCATAGAGTCAAGGATGTTACCTTTTACAAATCTATGTAACTTACTGCAAATCCTCAAAACTACCAGTTACTTAGTAGGTAACCAATATGAGAAATAAAAGTTATAATTATTACAAGAAATTTGTGAAAGTTTGGGATCAAAACTATGAACCGATAGAGTAGAAATAACACATTTCTCTAAATTTGCAAAAACTAAACATACCATCATTTTAAAAACTTTGCTAGATTTGTACACATGCCAACTTTTTGTATATAGTCCATGAGCTAGGTACCGAAACCGCCACCCCACCCCGCCCCGGGGATTTTTGCTGATGCAGATTTTTTAAATCTCCCAGTTATATAACTGTAGAAACTGCTTTCTGCTACGTGAACTCTGCTGCTTTTGACTGCCAGAGCGAAAATACAGACGGGGTTTAAGCATTAATATCTCTAGCATTACAAAATCCGCAACTCACATGATTTTCAGAGATACCTGCAAAATTAATTGTATGCTGTCCGTTAGTGGTTGTCAAACAAGTGCATTTATCTCCATAAACAAAGATTATTTTTCCTCCATCAGCTTGCTAGCATATTTGTCTTGCTTTCATTCATTTAGAAGGAAAAGATTAAGGCTTTGGTTATTCTTGTCGTTGAGTAAAAAGCCTTTCCAGTCTCTTGAAATTTTTGTTAATGGGCCCTTGATCGTGTAAACTGCAAAGATCTTCTTCTATTTCTTTCATCATTTTTTATTGAGTTTGGATTATATGAGTCGGTCACAAAATCGACACGAAGTTCTTTAGGGAGCTGTGTTAAGCAAACTTTCCGATAGCTCCCCAAATGTGTGAGGCAGAGCAACTTGAGCTTGAATCATAGCATTTCCATCTATGATGAAGTTGTTCTTATTCTGAATAGGTTTTGAGGCTCTGTGTATCACTCTCCAGTAGGTGTAACTACTGAGATTTGTCTGCTTTTACCGGTACTCCAGCTCCAGTAGCCAGTGCAAAAAAACAATAAATAAATAAATAAATGACCAAAGACATTTCTCTCAGCTTTTATTTTTTGGGCCTTTTTTCAACTTTCCTGTAATATTTGCTGACTTGGCAGTTACTAAGAATGTCTTGACATTGAGCCTTTTAATTGGTTCATTAAAACTCTTCGCCTTGTTAAGTAGTTGTTCCTGAATAAAAGTCCTGAAAACTTTTTCACCAATCATACTGTCTTTTAGAATGTCATCTTCAACCTCCATCGGTACAGGTGCCCCAGAGGAGAGGCAATAAAGTGAATATTTGTTATCATTATCAAACGGTGCGTGATGCATCCATGTCATTGAGGACATCATCTTCAGATTTTGCTGTTTGAGAACTCCTGAGGTCTTTGTGCGAATCAATTTCCTGGCTGTCTATATCTGCCAAAAGTAGTGTTGCTTAATGATAAGTACCTCTTGCATGCCTTGTGGTGCACCATCTGTAGTAGGCAGAGTGATTTCTGGTGAAACTAGCAATGTCCCCATGTGATTTAGCATGGTGGTTTGTTGTTTGTTCCATGGTTATATCCACAGCATTTCTGGATGATGAGATATCTGATCTATATACACTAAATCTGTTTTGTTCAATAAGTCTCTCAGCACCAGGGTTGGAGTTTGGCAGATTCAACATAGTTAAGAAGTAGAAGGTACTATATCTTGCATAATTTTGCTGGTCATAACTGAAAAACAAAGGGCACATTTTCTGCAGACATTCCAAATGCAGATTCCAGCATTTTGTGTTTGAGATCTGTAAGAAGAGATAACAGTTTTTTACTTCCTGGGTTTTCAACGGCTTCCCTCAGTTTCTCTCTACATGGATTCTTAGCAAGGTGCATAACTGCTTCCCATGTACTTTCATCGGGCTCATCGCAAGAATTTGATCTCAGATACAGCAAAAGCAGACGCTCTAGTGCCTCCAGAACAACTTCGTGAACATGAAAAGCCCTGTTGTAATGCTTTCAAGTAATCACTTTTTCAATGGACCCACTTGCACATATGCCAGCTTCAAGAATGATTTCCTCAAATCCACTGCCTCAGACTTTTTCTAACTGCTCCCATGTATGCACAGTAAAAATGAAAGAGACACAGCCTAATTACAACTTGCTGAATTCCTGTGGGTTTTGCCATGTAATGTTTTAGGCTTTTTTAGCAACAGCTAGATCTGCAGTTATAACTGTATATGGTTGGTTAACCTCTTTAGATGTTTTTTGAGAAAGCCTCAGAATATATTGCTCAGCAGTGCACAGCAGCATTTTCTGTGATTGGAGCAAATACAGGTGGCATGTACTTAATTGTTATTTTATCAGTCTTTTCTTGGTTAATTGTGAGAGAAACCCACCTGCCCCAAGATGGAACTACCTGTGCATTATTCTTTGTGGTTTCTATGTCTCAGGCGAAGATCCATAGCATATCAGAAAATATAGCATTAGAGGACTCTGTGCTAGTAACATAGGTTGAAGCTAATGACGTTTGGTTTTCCATGACATTTTACAAAACAAGGGTCAATATCAGTTGGCTTGTATGTAACAGAACGTTCTATTGTCTTCCTTAGTGAGCAGGGTAGCTCAGACTGCACACACACACACACACACACACACCATCCATTGACACTTCCTGATTAATCAGTCCATGAGCAGTATGGGTTGTTCCAAAACCAGATGATGTTTCCTCAAGTAAATCAAAATTATCCCAGCAGAAGTGAGTGACAACATTCTTGTCAGGGTCAATAGTTTGAGGAAGAACTGTGTCTCTCTCAGTCCTTTTGCACATTGCCATTTCAAGTTCAAGAGGACTGGTGTGCGATACACAGTGACCAAGCGATGTATCAAGGATATGATTCCAGCACTCCTATGAGGTGTCTTAGTGCCATGTTAAGCAGGAGACGTTTGGGCATCATCCATTGTCCCCCTTGATGCAGCATACCAAATGCCTTCGGCAAATGATTTCACATTCCTTCTTGTCCTTCCAGATGGGTCATGTTGCTTCTTTCCAGTAACAGTTTGATCTAGGAAATCTAGTAAGATCTGTGGTGGGCTGATTGTATCCGACTGTAAGAAATTTGTAGATGAGGACCAGGGCATGGGTTGCGATTCCAATTGTGACTTTTTGATATATCCGTGGAGTACCACTGCAGCCTCTTCTAATCATTTTGAGTCTGATGTGCTGCTTCAAATGCGGATTCCACCGCTTGTCCTCTAGGTACTTATGTTGAGTAAACAATTGTATTCCTGTAGTCTGACTGCCAGAACTGAGTGTGTGAACCAAATTTCTTGATCAGCTTTGATTTCAATTTACCTGTTTTGTAGAATTTGTTGAAAATTTCAGGACCGTTTTCTAATAGGAAATGTTGGTATTTCTCTTTGAGCATATTCAATAATACTCTCCTGAACATGAAGAGCTATGTACTTAAAAGCAGCATCTTGAGCATTGCATTCCTCTATAGACTTAACAACCCTAGAGACCGCATCTTTTCTTCTTTCATTTCCTTTTGGCGTGTAATTTTTTCGACAGGAGATGTGATATTGAGCTTTCCTTGCCTCGAATTTTAATCAGAATATCTTTGTCTTATTTTTCTTCTACTGCATTCTTTATTGTTTCCTCAGCTGGTTTTGTCACACATTTAACAAGTTTCCCTAGCTTTCTTTGCTTCGTAATTCGATTTTTGCCACGTGTATATTATGAAGGGAAAAGAACACTTGCGCCACACTGATGAGAGTCCTGAGTTTCTTCGATGAACTTGGTGCACCATCACCTGAGGAATATTGTCTCTTTGCCAGTTTCTATGTATTTGTAAAGTTTTTATAATACCATCGATGATATCCATGCATATCTGATGGGAATTCGTTAGGCACTTGAGCACAAATACGAGGCAACTTTTCACTAACAGAATTCAAGGGCTGTCACAGTTCCACTGTCTCTTTAATTTTTCTGGAACTTCTCTCAGACAGTGGCCTAACAACCAAATCTGACTTGTTTTTCTCATAGTGAACAATATAAGTCAAACCAACCAAACCCTTCTGCTCTGCTTTCTGTGTCTTGGTTGGCGTCAGCTTCAATGGCTTCTCGTCGCTTTTACGTCTTTCCTCAGACTTTTGAACTATAGTTGGCCAATCATATCTCGCTCCTGCATCCCGAAAATGAAAGATGTTACGCTAATTTATTCAGAATTAAGTATATAACAAAATACAAACAGAATTTGTAATAAAACACAACATCAAAGTCTACATAAAACCTCTGTTAACCTACAAGTAAGAAAAATGTTATCCTGTTTAATATGGTGGTAATCGATAAGAATAGAGGATGATTTTTGGCAGGCAATTAAGATCCATTAGTTAATAATACAAGGATTATGAAAATGATCATCTCATAAAATCCCCAAGGGGGCTGGGTGATGGGGGCTATTGGTTAATGCTTGGCTTTGAAATTAAGTGACCCTTTAGTAAAAATCTACATTCTCGAAATTGGATACCATTAATCTACAACCGAAGTATGGTTCCCAATTATTATGTATGAGCTGCCAAACATCCACTGGAATTTCATGGGGTTTAATTACTATTTTATCATTATTATTATTCAGAAGATGAACCCTATTCATATGGAATAAGCCCACAGGGGCCATTGATATGAAATTCAAGCTTCCAAAGGTGTTCATTAGAAAGAAGTAACAGAAAATAATGGGAAATACAGAAAGAAGAGTTCACTAATTGAATAAGAATAAATAAATTAACAAATCAATAAATAAATAGACAAGAAAGTGAGTAAATTATTAAAATACGAGGTGAATTATATTAGGGTAGTAAGTCATTGCATTTTCGCTTGAACATTTGAAGTCCCAATTGCACGGCATCCTCAGGTAAAAAGAACCTCTGAAACTGAGAAGTTTGACAGTGAGGCACATTTACTGCATATTGGTGCTGCTGTTCAGCATATCCGGTTGCTCTCGGTAGGAAAAGGGGATCAGGGATCAAATGTGGATGCGAAAGAGCCCTGTTAAAATACAACTTATGAAAAACTGACAAAGAAGAGACCATCCATTGATGGTCCAAATCATAATATTGTTCAGGTTGGGAAACAGAAACTTACCGAAAAGAATGCATTCTGGGTCAAAGGACACAATGGGTCAGAATATTTTCCAGATAGCTAATGATCAAGTATGGAAAAAAATATGTCTACGACTGTCAAGAAACAAAAGACTGTACACACACACAAGAAACACACACATATATATATATAAAAATATAAATTATATATATATATATATATATATATATATATATATATATATATATATATATATATATATATATATATATATATATATATATACACACACACAATATATATATATATATATATATATATATATATATACACACACACACACATATATATATATATATATATATATATATATATATATATATATATATATATATATATATATATATATATATATATATATATATATATATATATATATATATATATATATATATATATATATATATATATATATATATATATATATATATATATATACATATATGTATATATAAATGGATGGATGCATGTATTTATATGTGTGTATGGTCCATATGCACTCTGTAACGCATTGAACAATTTCAACAAAACTTGGTATCAATATAACTTACTATCTGGGAAAGAACACTGTGGGCATACAACATCACTGGCACCAGAGAGTCGGTGTGGGAAGGGGGTGACATTTAAAAATAACAGAAAAAGACAGATATTAGTGTCGAATCCATGGTTTTCAAGGTCGCTAAGATGAACAATGACACTCCTGATGCCCTTCAAGTCCATGTTCAGTGCCAGTAGGAAGAGGGGTGATAAGGGGTGGGAAGGGGGTAACATGTAAAAATAACCAACAACTACAGATATTTGTCTAATCCATAGTTTTCAAGTTCACTGATGCCATTTAAGTCCAAGTTCAGCCCTGATAGGAAGAGGGGTGAGAAGGAGGTAGGATCGGGTGACATATAAAAATAACCAAAAAATGACATATATTAATGTCTAATCAATAGTTTTCAAGGTTGCTGAGATGTATACTGACACTCCCAATGCCCTTTAAGTCCACGTTAAGCCCGATAGGAAGGGAGGGGGGTGTGAAGGGGTGGGGGTGTGAAGGGGTGGGAAGGGGGTGACATATAAAAGTAACCAAAAATTACAGATATTAGTTTCTAATTCATAGTTTTCGAGGTCACTGAGCTGAATTGTGGAAGTTCAGCCCCGATAGGATGGGGCTGAGAAGGGGTGAAAAATAAAATGTTTGAAAGTGAAAGATATTAGTGTCTAATCCATAGTTTTCAAGGTCGCTGAGATGAATAGTACCACTCCCAATGCCCATCAAGTCCAAGTTCAGCCCCGATAGGAATGGGGGTTGAGAAGAGGTGACATATAAAATGCCAATAATGCTGGGCAATGTACCTGAAGCAACTATCTTAACAGGAAAGGGAGAGAGAGAGAGAGAGAGAGAGAGAGAGAGAGAGAGAGAGAGAGAGAGAGAGGGGTGGGGGGAGAGAAAATGAGAGAGAGAGTAGAGGGGGTGTTGGGAGGAGAGAGAGAGAGAGAGAGAGAGAGAGAGAGAGAGTTTATCAGTATTCATTCAGAGTTTTCCTGGGCAGCACCAGGTTGGTCGGCTAATACTAGATAGAAATAGCTTTAAGTTTAGTTAAAATAAGAACCCCCAACAGAAGAACAAACAAGTCATATAATCTTTTTTATTGATTTTGGTGATAAATATTTGCAATCGATATTACTGATGTTAATCACGATTGGCAGTAGAACTTGGTCATTTAACTTTTTTTGGCATCTATATTTTCAGATTGCTTTTGTAAGGGTCGATTTTGCTGTTTTATTAAATAAAAATTTATTTTTGACAACGATGCTAACAGTACTAAGATGTAAGTTACTGAAAATTTAAAGATTATGCAGCTTCTCAAAAATTTTAAGATATATATTCTTTACTTTAAACAAATATAATGCATTATCGAGTTAGCCATGGATATTTACCATCAGATCAGGGAAAGCATACTATAGAAAATAATCAAATGAAAATGTCTGCTAAACAATGCGAAAACAGAAGAGCATTGTGAGATTAAAATATCCAGTGGAAAAAGATAATACTATAGAAAACTTTACTGAAGTTGTTATATCATACTGAAAAAAATAACTCCGCCTCTTTAAGCTAAATTGTACAGTCACTCAAAATAATATTGCAATATGCTTCAAAACCTTTTGGACAACAGCTTATGATAGTGACATCTGGGGCTATTTGGCAACTCTGCCTGCAAGCTCATGAAACAGCCACAGACACCACTGGTTCTATATAGATTCAGCCAGCCTTGTGCTGGCACGGGCTCTTGCTCTTCAGCAGCAGTAACACTACTGGTGCTTAAGAGAAATTATATGAAGTTTGCCTTAAACCGATTTTTTTTCTGATATTGCTGTAATACGTTATTTGATTAAAGGATCTCACTATAATATTTCAAAGGTCATCGGTGTTCTGTCTTAATATTTTCATCTTCAAAGGTCATCACTATCTTTATTTTATCGTTTTCATATATGTGGAAATTGTAGACATAGACCTACGACTATCATAGATTGAACTATTAGAGTTTCAGTACCATCAACAATTACGACTTCTGTAAAGATTTGCAGGTATATTATTATGAATAAAATTTTTCATAAATGATATTTCAATGACTACTCTTTGTATATTGCAAACCAATGACAATTAATATTTTTATATTCAGGTAACATAAACACTAGGACAAAATACATATGTATTTCACAGCTGCCACAATTCTGCCACTCCCCAGAATAAGTTGGATATTTTCAGCCTCATACTTGGAAATAAAATTATGGGCCTGCTGAATAAAAGTTATGAAAAATAATTTAGATTACATATATCACGGTAAACATTGCCTGCACCGATCCACGATGCATCTGATATATATATATATATATATATATATATATATATATATATATATATATATATATATATATATATATATATATATATATATATATATATATATATATATATATATATATATGTATATATATATATATATATATATATATATACATGGATATATATATATATATATATATATTTATATATATATATATATATATATATATATATATATATACAGTATATATATATATATATATATCGTGTGTGTGTGTGAGTGTTGTTACATGGATCCTTCGGCTAATGAGTTTAACCATTAATTACTTTGATTTATATTGCCTTGCTGTACCTAAGACCCACGTTATTCCATCAACTAACGGTAAAACTAACACTAAGGGACTGATATTGAATAGAGCAGGTCGCCAGTTCACACTCATTAACAAATAATAGTGTTTATTCATAACCACAAGAATGAATTCAGCAAACTGATTGGAACACTAGTCTCAGCTAAAACAAGTAAATTAAATAAAGTGAATGAATTATTTACAGGAGCTAACAGCAGCTCAGAATAATGGTCCGACTTCAGACAAACTTCAAAAAAATGCTACCAGGAGTGGACACAACAGGGTTTGGGTTCTCAGATGCTGTATCAGGAATTTATTGAAAGGTCGAATTTAGGCTTCTTGCTACTAATGATACGGATTCTTCGTCCAGAAAGAGGATGTTGCGCAGGCCAGGGCGAACTTAATTCTGGAAAAGACATATCCAAATAAAAATCTTGTATTAGAGAAACTCTCACTTGTCATTATTAACCACAAGGGGATGATTCTTAGTTCAAAAATAATATGTTTAACACCATGGAGGATAAATTATGTGACTTCACCAGACAACAGTAATTGTACTTGATAGATAACTTCATAAATGAAATATGTTTTACTAGGTTTTCTTGGTCAGTGACTATTTAAGAGAGGAAAAATTTAAACTTGAAAAATGAGAGTTGAAGTCGAAGGGAAAGAGAACTGGGAGTAATATGTCACAATCAGACTTACCTCTGGAGAGATATTACAGTGATCAGATGTATTGGTTTCATTGGTCCATTTGGAGTAACAATTTTCGCAGCTCAGAGTCTGTAGATGCGGGTTGTATCAGGTTGTGGCTGTTTTCAAATTCCCCCTGCCCAGGTTCTGACCTGAAGGGACAAAAGACTCACCAGTACCAAGATCACAGAAAAGTAGGCTTAGGGTACATTCTATTTAAGGTCTGTCTAGCAAACCTACTCCTTCTTATATTCCTCTGAACTAAAATTCTTGCCCCTTTCACGGTTGGGATCTGTTCATAACAACTCCTGCCAGCTTGCTTCTTCCTAAATCATATGCCCTTGCTTTAACAAAGGCAATTTCTTGTATTCGATTAAAGCAAGGAAGAGAGGTCGAACAGGCAATAATTATAATATTATATATATATATATATATATATATATATATATATATATATATATATATATATATATATATATATATATATATATATATATATATATATATATATTTGCCCTTATCATGTGGAGTTTCTGATTTCTTTCATTGCTACAATGGTCTATCGTTTTAATAGCTTTTATGATATTAAATGAATATGTAACGTCTATGTTTGTATTATTTTTATCTACGCTTCTAAAAAAAATTTTAAAAATGACAAGCAGCATAACATTAACTTAGTTTACCTTTATAAAGCTTATCTTGTATTAACTGGATGTTAACAGTGGTGAAGGCTTACCATACTCATCACTGGAGGAGATATTCTCATCTCAAAAGATGACTTTCTTCCAGAAATCATCGGCCACCTTTTTCAAAAGACTTATATTTCCTCTTCCTCGCTGTCGTCGTATCCATGTATACACGGTTATTCTCTTTACGCCAAGTTGGTGAGAAATATCACCAATAGAAACAGTAGCCTTACGCAAGCAATGAGCGATGACCTGAGAGATAATGTGGTGCGGTTGCTTCTGTTAGCCATTAGATGGGTTCGAGTGACGACGATAGTTTAACTTTCCTGCAGAAGTGTGGCGTCACACTATAACGTACGACATTATGAGATTTGTGTGTGTGTGTGTGTGTGTGTGTGTTTGACAACGATTATGGCAGATTTATTTCTTTGTTTAATCATATAATTTCGCTGATAATTATTCATTGTTATTTTTTAGTTAATATCGTTTTATTTGTATTCGAATTATAGTTTTCTTTTGACTCCTTTACCCAACCATCTGACGAGCAAAATTTTAAAAATTTGTTTTGTTATTTTTCATAATACGGATTTTTCACTCGCCATTCTTTTTTATACTGTTAGATAAACGAAAACCTTTGGAAGATGTTGCAATATCATTTGAGTGCCTGTGCCTGGAAGGCGAAAAATTTGAAGAATCACACTTTCCATTTGAGAATGTAGAAATAAAAGCATGGATTATATATACAACAGCAAACTTGTCATTTCATTAATTGCTACTGAAGCATTAGTAAATCAACAGATTTCTGAACATCGTGATAAACATAATATTTTACAAAATGAACATCCTTCAGTAAATACTTGTTCACAGATTAATGATTCCAAAAGTTGGATGTCAGTGTAGTATTTAAAACAGGAGTATAAAATCCATAGGTAATATAAAAGCATCGTTAAGGGTACTTGGCATGTCATATTTGACCTAAGATGAACCTTCAGACAGGCAATTTTGCGGTCTCCAAACGCTCTTGATTATTTTCCCTGACAACGTTTCCTCCACTTCTCCCTTACGCATGACTTTACAAAAGAATGCATGATATTCTTTTCTTCATTTGAATGCTAATACGCACGATACACATGAAATATATATTTTACACTTATTCTTTTCTTTTATTTTTTCTGATTTTATGATCAGTTTATATTACAAACTCTATCAGCAGAATTCAGATGAAGCTAATGCAGTCCCGTCAAAAACTTCACACTAATTCAGATCTTGGAATTCATGGAAAAACAAACTCCATTGTAACATTTTTTTACTTAAAAAATATCAAAACTTCTATTTTCTATCAATACAAAATATCAAGGCTGCTGACCATTCTTCCACTACTGCTGTACAGTTTGAAAACTTAGCGGATTTGATGTGGATGAATTAAGTGCTATAAATGCTAATGTCATAAGATAATTTACAGTCAACTGGTCAGCCCACTGGTGCTAAATTTATACCCGGCACTGTAAGAGTCCAATACAACGGGAATTGTGTTAGCTTCTGGCCTCATAAAACCTGAATGGTAACTCAAAGTATCGAAACCTTTTTCAAGAAGTAACTGTGATCGCATAAACTGCTGATTTAAAAAAAAAAAAAAACGAATACTATTTTTTCGGAAGAATCAGCGTGGCGAACGTTTTGGAACAGGGCAAGAAAAAGTGGGGAGGAAAAGCGAGAGAAAATTGGAAGCCAGTTTTCCCCGGGTATTTACGCCGATGACGACCCAAGATATGTTGATCAAAGTACATTACCAAAGCAGTAGATTCAAAATTGAAGCAATGAAATGCGGAACACCTGATGCATTTTCACCTGATTTGACTCTGATAATGCCGGATGCGACTTCAATGTTATTCGACTATTGCCGATTAGGTAAATTGGAAACCTTTGCTTTAGGTGTAAGAACTGTTCTTCTTCCTTGTTATTTTGAAAAAAATATAACGTTAAATAGGAGATAGAGTTGGAGAAGATGAATGAGAGAGCAAACACATTTCTTTGCACTTGTGAAAGTTTATCACACGATTCTGCTTGATACATCAGCTCAGTACACAAACCATGAAGATTTCAATAATATATATATATATATATATATATATATATATATATATATATATATATATATATATATATATATATATATATATATATATAGATAGATATATATATATATATATATATATATATATATATATATATATATATATATATATATATATATATATATATATATTAATTATATATATATATATATATATATATATATATATATATATATATATATATATATATATATATATATATATATATATATATATATATATATATATATATATATATATATATATATATATATATATATATATATATATATATATATATATATATATATATATATATATATATATATATATATATATATATATATATATATATATATATATATATATATATATATATATATATGTATGTATATATATATATATATATATATATATATATATATATATATATATATATATATATATATATATATATATATATATATATATATATATATATATATATATATATATATATATTATACACATACACACACACACACACACACACAACATATATATATATATATATATATATATATATATATATATATATATAAATGAACGACCCTTCTTTCCAGGCAATACATAAATAATACTAATGTAATGGATATAAGAATAAAACTCATTTTATTCATTTCTAAATAAAAGAACTATGGATATCATTTGCCCCTTCATCAATATTCTCTCCTCTTTCCCTATATGGGTAAGTCCTCAATACTTCCTCTGTTTCAAAGTGACTGCCAAAGATTCTTGTCCTTAGGTGCAGCATTCGTAGATGCAAATCCTTGCTGGAGGTGACAACCAGCAAAGGAGGAAAAAAGAAAGTGCCCAGCCTATAGCAGCTGAACATGTGGCCCAGCCAACATGACACCTGGGAAGGTGATCCACATGGGTGACCCTTTAGGAAATTGGAGCGGGCATTGACTAAAATGCTACTTACAAGGATGCCCAGGCGTCATCCTCCGACGCTTTATAAGGGCCATGGAGCAGGCAGTTCCTGCTGTTCGAGTTGGGAGTTTGATTTGAGAAGCACACAGAACCTAACCGAGGACACTTGCTGTCCTTCCCTCTTGCCTGTCCGTTTTACTACCTCCACGTACTCGTTCCTCAGGCCAGTACTTTTTCTAAGTTGCACCCATTTCATTTTCCTCCCACCACCACCGATGCCCTATCGGACGAGGACCCCGTCATCCTGACGAAGGTAATGTGCTGAAATAAGGTTTCTTTTAGTCAGGCACAATTCTGTAATTCCTTGGCCTAATTTATTTTCCATTTCATTGTGTGAGTACCCCAAGTACCCTTATGTTGAAGTGTTAAGTGTTAATGTAATTGTGCATCAAGTGATTGGAACTGAGTTGCTTGGTAACATCCATGCAGTCTCTCAGTTCCCTTTGAGTGCGTTATTGTTTCATGCAAGCAACCTTCTTGCACCTCATTGCAGATCGGCCTTGGCTGTGGAACCAACCTTTCAGCTCTCTCCCATGTGCAGTGGTCTTATGCAACCCCTCCTATTCTACATCCCTATGATGTCCCTTCCATGAAGACATCATCAGCATAGAGTATTTATCCTGTGTATGACCCATTAATTTAGCAATACCTTGTTATGACCTGCCCCATAATTACTCATTCTTCTGATATGTGTGTTATGTAAATATAATTAATTAAGAGACTCCCGTGTTTGTGTAATCTTTCCTCACATGAAGAAGGCCTTAAGTCAGATTTTTCCCTTTTGATTGAATCTTCCATGGATCTGCTTTAACCAGTCAGATATTTAGTCAAAACATGGAAGTTTTCTTGGTAATGTAAGGAAATCCCTGTGATCATCCGCTTCAGCCTAGAATCTGACACACATATATATATATATATATATATATATATATATATATATATATATATATATATATATATATATATATATATATATATATATATATATATGTATATGTGTATATATATATATATATATATATGTATATATATATATATGTATATATATATTATATATATATATATATATATATATATATATATATATATATATATATATATATATATATATATATATATATATATATA
>NC_089787.1:2384965-2387465 GCF_040412425.1 Macrobrachium rosenbergii | reverse complement strand
CATAGCCTCCAGGAAGTTAAGTAGCTACTGCAAGAGTACAGATTTTTTTATCTTTGGGGTCCTGTGGCCCTTAGCTTGACGGTGGGGAGAATCATCTTTATTCGATTGGTACCCTCCATTGTGATAAGTTTACGTCTGTCAATGGTGGCCCCACAGGGAACCTTATCTTCTCTTATGAGGGAGATTTGCATGCCAGTGTCATCAAATGCTCTGACCTGGCAGGCAGGGTGGCTATCTCTGGGAGGTGCCACAGATATACGACCTTCAGCTGGAGGGCCTATGTTTTTAGGATTTGTAAGTGCCAAAGCTATGGCTGGTGGTTTTGTTTTACTAGGTATTTTTGCCCATAAAGCAGAGTGCCCTTGAACCTGAAAAGTGGTGCAGTAATTCTTGCTGTAATCTCTGTGTGGCACTGTCCCATTGGATGGAGCAGGCCCTTTGTTGTTCATTCCAGAGCCAGACGTGGCTCGGTTTGGCGTGATCTCATTTGGAGACTTAGCGGGAGTGTCTGGCTGATTCTCAGCCTTCGAGAGGCTCTGTTCCTTCGAGTGCCAAGTTCTTTTACAATAGCTGCATATGGGCTACTTGTGAGGGTGCATATTCTTGGGCGGAGGCAGGCCAGAGGTAGGGGAAGAAGGCCAAATCTTACGGCCCTAGGAACTTGCTGCAGGATGTTGACTGTCACAGTGGTTTGCCAAACGACAGCACTCATCTAGCGTCAGAGGGTTACTATCGCAGAGGTAGGTAGCAAGGGCCGGAGGGGCATAGTTAAGAAGTCCTCGAGTTGGAAAGTTTCTATTATTTCCTTTGCAGAGGTACTGTTGCAGGATTCTAGCCACCGCTTGAGAGCTCAGGACTTATGGCATGCCCAGTCGGCCCATGTTTGACCTGCCTCCTTTGGGTGTCCTCTCCAAAGTTGTCTCCATCTTTCGGGGGTGAGCTAGTAGGCCTTAATTATGGTCTTCTGTACCTCCACAAGGTTTCCACTGTCTGTTAACGGGACGGAGCGGAACGCAGCTTGGACCTTTCCCTCTAGATGTTTTAACAGAAGCATAGAGATATCTGTGGGCTGGGGCTTGAAATTCCTGAGGACCTCTTCCACTTGGTCGAGCCTGCCTTGGGCTCTAGATCATTCCATTTTGGCATTATGCAGTTAGTGGTAGTGATAGAGGATGGTGGAGGCTTGGTTGCAGGGCTATTGGCCCCTTGGGTGGCCATGGCGAGTTCATGGATGCGATCTTTTTCTTCCCTAGCCAGCCTTTCTTGCCTGTTGTGCACTTTCCTTAGGCTAGTCATTCTTGCGTGTCTCACTTCTTCCTTGGCTCCTCTTTCTTTCCTTCCTCTTTCTAGCCTGGCCGTGATCCAGTCTTGCAACTCTTGGCCCTTGCGCCCCATTGTTTTCTCGGCGGTGTCAAAGGCTGCGATTTTGTTGGAGTAAGAAGCCATATTACTGAGACAGCATCGAGTTAAGTTTTTTTTTTGGTACAGGGAGTCCTGACTAAGCGTAATTCGCAGGTTCAAAGGACTTTCTTTATCTAAGTTGTTCAGAAAATAAGCTCTTGAATGAACTATCTAGTAGCTAGAAGAGCGTAATGGGTTCTTAGGTGAACATAATTAATAGATTGCTCAAAGAGTGGGCACATAAATGAAAGTAACTATTAACTTGAAGAGTGTAATATCCAGATGAACATATTTGATACATTGTTGAAGAACATGCTCTTAATTGAAAGTAACTAGTAGCTTAGATATATAATGGGTTCTTAGCTGAATGTGCTTAATAAATTGTTCAAAGAACAGGTTCTTAAATGAAAGGAACTAGGAGCTTGAAGAGCGTAATGAGTTCTTAGAACCCAAAATTAATATCTCTGTTAAAAGATCAAAGTCAGATTTTTATGAACATCTAGAGTTCCCAATGATACAAAGAGAGAGAGAACGAGAGAGAGAAAATGAGATACTCCAGCAGTAAGAGCGTAGCCTGAATTTACAATGTAGCCTAGTTAACTCTTGGACGACAAATTGACCGGAGCAAATGGAGGAAATAATACTTGAAAAACTATTTCCTTTCTTTATGACTTATATTTTTACTTCACTAAGCTCTCTCTTCATATGAAAAATCTTGTTAGCATGCACATGCCCTATTGTTTCCTATCACTGTTCCCAGTCTCGATTTTATTGTCACCTATGATAAGCTAAAAATAATATCGCTAACGTTACGCTGTGAAAACTTGTTTACTTATGCTTATTTTAGGATTTACGTTATCAGATTAATTTTTAATCTTGCATCCAGCCGTAACATAAAAGCTGTTGGCAGAGCTGCACATTGCAAGAAGGTTCTTTGCAACGGGCTGCAGATTATGATCTTGAGAAAAGTCGCCACTTTTAGAGTATTATTACTGAATCATTACTTTATTCCTTCTTAGAGATCAAATCAGAGGATCTGGCTAAGTGCTGGGAAATTAATATTACACCTTGCTTAGCTGACTGCAATTTCTAGGTCAGT
>NC_089787.1:2374965-2379965 GCF_040412425.1 Macrobrachium rosenbergii | reverse complement strand
CACAAAATCGGAGAGGAGTTTGCAAAAAACACCACTGAGTTTGTTCTCAAAAAATCATCAAGTGATATTATACACAGAAACATAAAAATTTTCTCATAATAACTCCTCATATATGTCAATGAAAATGCTCTTTGGAAGAACCTCAGGCGTACGAGTGAGTGGAGTTTGATTGTTCTTTTTGTAGACTAGTTTATGTTCAGTGTTGATTTATATCTTTTTCTCGATTTTCCGTTATAATTCCAATAAACTAAAGTGTAGATCTGCTAGCAAATATGTGATTTTTGCTTGCTGATAGCAAAGCCTAGCAAAAATCTTGTTTGATAAAAGCTCTCTCTGGGAGAAGAAAATTTCCAGTTTTTAAGTACATACACCTTCCATAGTAAAATATGACTTAAATTCTTTGCAGACTGCATGTTATATTTGATCTAACATAGGAACCCATACCGATTGATTAACTGACTTCCATAATGCAGTCATAATAACTATATAAAAATTCCAGTAATATAAGACAATTCTTAACTCTGAGGACGTTACTCATTGTTTACAAGAACAGACCTAAGTAACTTCTTCCTTCATACTTATTTACTAGCCAGGTGTGAAAGAAGTTGGGTCAGGAATGGGCGACACCAAGTCCAAGCAAAGTATTTTAGGCGTACATTATTGATACGCACCGGTAAAAAAAAAAATGTAGATGCTTATTGCCTTCTAGTAGAGATTTTTGTTATCATAATGAAATATTTTTCATACATTTCGAAAATACGTTGCTGGAGCAATCAGACCAATATTTCAGACCCCTGTTTATTTTCAGCGTTCAATGTTGACAAGTAACAATCATGACATGCCTTTCCTCATCTGGCTATATTATTATTATTATTATTATTATTATTATTATTATTATTATTATTATTATTATTATTGTTATGTAGTTATTGTTATTGTTATTGTTATTGTTATTGTTATTGTTATTTTATTGTTATTGTTTATTATTATTATTATTATTATTATTATTATTATTATTATTATTCAAATGAAATTTCATATGGTACAAGCTCAAGGAGACCATTGATCGAAATTCAAGCTTCCAAAGAATACGGTGTTCATTAGAAAGAATTAATAGAAGGTAATGAGAAATACAGCAAGAGGAGATCGCTTTTTAAAAAAAAATTTGTCATTAACAAATTAACAAATAAATAAATTAGATTGTAAGTAAATGAATAAGATATGAGGAGAAATGTATTAGGGTAGTAATGCATTGCATCTTTCATTTGAACTTTTGAAGTTTTAATTGCAATTGAGACTGTTCCACAGTCCAACGGTGTGATGAAATATAGGACCTCTGGAACTTAGGAGTTTGACAGTGAAGCATACTTACTGCGTAATAGTGCTGCTGTTCAGCAAATCTGAGAGAGGGTTGCGTTCTCGGCAGGATTGGATCAGGATCCATTGCGAATGTGAAAGATCTTTGTTAAAATACAAATCATGAAAAAATTACAAACAAGAGACCATCGGTCGATGGTCAAGGTTATAACTTCATGTTAAGAAACAAACTTGCCACTACGAATTTCTGTCTAAAAAAAAAAAAAATTATAAATCTCTGGCTGCAAACAGACGTCCACACCAGGGAACAGTATTCTATTCCAGCTGTCCTTTTAGGTTGCATTGATTTTATACTGTTATAGATATATGAGGCCTTGCACACAATACTTCATGCTGACACTTTTCATTAGAGGGTTTTGTTGGTTTTCTCCCAGAATAGTTAAAGCTTAGACTCATTCAGCAGAGTCCCATCCACTTCAAAGGGATGGCTGGGGTGGAAAATCCGTATGAGATCTGCAGTCAATAGTGTTTTCGTTTTACTGAAGTTCACCCTCATACCTCACTAACTACACCATTCACTAGTTTAGTCTACATCACGACTGAGACTAAGGGCAGGTTCATTTCTAATAAGTGAAGACTTTAGTCCACCAATAAGTGGTGCATCATCAGCACACTGAACAATCTTGTTTTCCAGGCCAATAACCATATCAGCTGTATACACTAAAATTAAAAGTGGACCAAGAACACTACCCTATGGAACTCCAGACACAGTAGCTCTTGGTTTGTTAAAGATTCCATCAACAGCAACTCATTGCTGCTGTAGTTTATAAGCTCTTTGCTTAGCTTCAAAAGCTCGATGAAGCAGCTCAGTCTTTTCCTTGTGGCCAGTAACCAATCTACCATCACCTGTTAACAGTAGTGGACTGGAAGACAAGCCTGACCTGAAGGTAGATGATGCCAGTTTGGTCCAACACAGATAATGCAGAGTAATTCCTCCAAGTTTCCTGTTTATGGAATTATTGTAAATTCTCTCAGCTATATGGTAAATTGTATTTACAAGATGGCGAGACTCGACAAAAATGGTGTAATTTTCATGTGAACAATTTCGTCTCCATGTGTTGAATTTGGTCTATCTGTGTTGGTAAACTTGTCTACATTTATCATCAAACCATGGCTGGTCATTTATTCTGAACCAGACCTTTCAGGGACATATACTAAAATAGCTATCAGCATTTCATTTAACTTCATGAGATCTGGATATGATATAACAAATGCAGTATTAATTGCATGACAAGCTTCGATAATGTGATCCCAATTGGCTGTAGTTTTCAGCGAGACCATTTTTTCAATGATTTTTCCACTATACTGATTGACAGATATGTCCATTTCAATGGCACAATGATTGGGAGTGCATATATACTTGATGACTGCTGGAACATATGTGACCATGAGGTTTAATCTTCTGTCAGAATTATGTGGGTACCCTAATTAGCTGGAAGAAATCAGGGGATACACAGAACTCAAGAGCAGACTAACCATGTTGATCTGTGGAATTTGTATTAATGTCCTCACTGTGCTTTGGACTGTAGTCTCCACAAATAACGAATGAAGCTTTTGAATCCTTTAAATGAGCTATACTAATCCTCTCCAAGGGGGTCATGTATAGAACTTTCGATATTTGGATTGCAGTAAACAGCAAATACATTAACATTGTAGAACAAGGAACTTAATGGCATCTATACTCAAAGTTTTTCTGACAATTAATAGGTCGTCTGGTAATGGGTTAGTGTGGCTTTTCTTAGTAACATTCGCTTCAGGGTATGATGTTCCTGCCTACATGAGTTAGGGTAGAAGAGACTATTTAGCCTTGGCAGACAACTCTTCTAGGAGAGGGACACTCCAAAATCAAACCAGCTGGTAGAAGGAATCATTTAGCCTTGGTAGGCAACGTTCTAAGATAAGGGTACTCTGAATACAAACTTTGTTCTCCGCCTTTGGACAGCGCCATAGCCATTGTACCATTGCCTTCTATGGTCTTGGCATTAAGTTCCCTTACTTGAGGGTACAATCAGGCATTTTTCCTCTTTTTTGTTCACTTTCCTGTTTTTTTGAAAAGTGTGTAGGAACGGCTGATGAGAAAGCAAAAGTTACTTGTTGGATTATCAGGAAAGTGCCTTCATCTTTACCTAATCTTTTTCTTCTGAACTTTTTATAATTTCTAAATCCATCCTAAGTGTCCTCCCCTAGTTGTTGTGGTAAACCTGGTAGGTTTCTTATTTTCCTTATAAGGTGTGCTGGCCCCAACTAATCAACCAATTGCTTTTGGTGCTTTTTTCAATAACAATTTTATTTATACTTTCAATGGAATTTTTGTAAATGACAAATACTCTCGTTGTTGATGGTATTATTATTGTTTGTTGTTCTGTTGATTTTTACATTGGTGCAGTTGTTATGAATCTATTTATTAGTTCTGCTTTTGATTTTATTTTGTTAATTTTAATATTTTCGGGAGACATTGAGATGAACCATGGCCTACTATCCATGACTATAAGAACAATTACAGAGGACTTTAATAAACTATCTGGGGCTTAAGGTCAAATTTTGTTGATATCCAGAGTTGTGTCCATAGCTATGATTTTGATGCTGATTTATAAAATGTCACGGTGATGTGATGTGATGTGATGTGATGTGGGGGTGGGTTGATACAGACGCTAAGTACAAATTCCTGAACTCGATGGGTACATGTACAGTGGAGTTTGTATTAACTTATATCACTCTTGATAGACGAATGGTCTTGAATGTCAGCTGGAAGTCGTTGGTGGGTAATGTCAGGTGTTCAAGTCACTTAGGTACCAAACTATTTATCACATATAATTCCCCTTCGGTGATATTCTGAAAGTAGAGCGAACTGATAATAAACGATGTTCTGCTTATCTTTATATATATATATATATATATATATATATATATATATATATATATATATATATATATATATATATATATATATATATATATATATATATATATATATATATATATATATATATATATATATATATATATATATATATATATATATATATATATATATATATATATATATATATATATATATATATATATATATATATATATATGTGTGTGTGTGTGTGTGTGTGTGTGTGTGTGTGTGTGTATAACTGAATCATAAAAAAATATGGGACATGATGAATATGTAAATGAAGATAAAATTCACGAAGGAAAGGGAAACGCTGGAGTGCTGCGAGGCCTTTCGACTCTTCCATCCTGTACTTAGCAGAATGAAGAAATATAAAGGTAAGTTTACCAAGAAGACTCATGTAAATGACAGATGGGGATTATAAATGAAAAATATTTACCTGGAATCCAACACAATTGACGAAGTAGTAGAACTTACTTTTATATTTCTTCAGTCTCCTAACTAAAGGACGCAAGAGTCGAAAGGCCCTCAGCACTACAATCATGATTTCCTTTGCTGATTTTATTTATTTATATATTCATCACGTTCCATATTTTATGATTCATATTATACATATATATATATATATATATATATATATATATATATATATATATATATATATATATGTGTATGTGTGTGTGTGTGTGTGTGTGTGTGTGTGTGTGTATGTGTATCCCTTAAGTAATGCACACACATTTCG
>NC_089787.1:2367465-2369965 GCF_040412425.1 Macrobrachium rosenbergii | reverse complement strand
CATCCTCCATCAGTTAACATGGTGAGGACACCATTCTCGAAGCTTCCCGTTTCACTTGAAGGTTGGGCACACAAAGCCAAGCGGTCCAGTTACATGCCTTGAGAACTGGCATTTCAAATTGGCATAAAGAGGATACCAACTGTGTGTCCAAGAATGCTTAATTCCTCTCATCACTCATGGAAGGCATAATAGACGCTGTGGTACTCATTCACTGCATAAAAAATGAAGTAAAGGAACCAGAATTATTAATATATATATATATATGGTCAGATCTGCTGGTTGTTACCTTATTTCGCCACAATGAACTTTTAATGACGATGCATTTTTCCTGTGTAGCAGATTGCATCATGACATCAAGAAATCTTAGTGATGCTCATATACACTTGAGGATCCAAAAGTGGGGGCACCAGGGCACGTGGCCCCTCCCCCCCTTGAAAATTATGACAAAATATGAAGATTTAGATAATATAATAACATAAATGAGAAATATAAAAATAGGAAAAGATAAAAATTTATTATAGAAATAGTATATATATATATATATATATATATATATATATATATATATATATATATATATATATATATATATATATATATATATATATATATATATATATATATATATATATATATATATATATGTATATATATATATATATATATATATATATATATATATATATATATATATATATATATATATATATATATATATATGTATAATATATATATATATATATATATATGTATATATATATATATATATAGAATATATATATCTGGATATATATATATATATATATATATATATATATATATATATATATATATATATATATATATATGTATATATATATATGTATATATATATATATATATATATATATATATATATATATATATATATATATATATCTATGTTTATGTATAATTATAAACACTCTTACACGGGACTTTACATACCAGCACAACCAGTGGCGGTGTTGGCTTATTGCTGAGCCATCCTCAAAGTACTTATACAAAGTTGTAGAAATTCATAATATATATGCTAGCAAGACCGTATACAAGAACATACACATTTTTGGAAGAGAAATATTTGCAACAAACAGGTGTTTGTAGACGGGATCCTACCCTCATTTTTCTCCATCTTTCAACTTCTTTCCTTAAAATTTAATCTTCTTGCATATTTCTTTAGTGTGTTAGTATGTATGGTCTTGGTGTTTGATATACATAGATTTTTAAAATCTCTCCGGGTGCTATGTTTCAGAAAAAGCGCTGCAACTGAAAATAAAAAGAACCATTCGAGAAGAAATTTAGGAAAACATTCCAAAATAGAGTCAAACAAAATCCCTATTCTCCTTCCACAGCCTTAATGGCCTTCTCGTTTCCTTTTTCTCGTCCCTCAGGATCTAAAACGAACACAAGAAATGTTTCAGTGTCCCAACGCTGTCCGAATGTGAAGAGATGGGGTTCATCTTTCGCTCTATTTTACTACTGTATAGAATTCCAAGAAATATAAGAGATTTGCTAGTAGAATTTCTTTCAGCAAAGAGGGTGTGTGAAGTAGAAAACTTGACTCAAAAGTAAATGATCTAAAGGGTAATACGGAATTATTAAGTAATTGAATTGTAAATTGTTGGGAATGACGTCGAATCAGCGTTAGTGACAAAATTATATTCCTTTTAGTATAACAAAAATATATATTATACTTCAAAGACATGTTTCGATATTTGATTGGACATTAATTACAACTAACTTTTTCTCTGGTTTTCGTCTGCGTGCCTTTTTCTGTTGATGTTACGTTCTCTGTTAAAACAAATAAGGTTTCGTTAGAAGCTCTTTTAAAATCCTGGCCAAAATGAGGGTAAGAGTGGCCACGAAAGTAAAAATTTAAGTAATGTATATATATATATATATATATATATATATATATATATATATATATATATATATATATATATATATATATATATATATATATATATGATTATAATCACTTTTGTACGTGATTTATTTATCAGACATTACCATATGTGAAAAATAGGAGATGGGGTGTAAGTCCTGACCAGTTTCGACTTTATTTCCAAGCCATTGACGATGGACTGATACAGAGTATTAGAAGTCACAATATATATACTACAGGAACGGTACTGATGAACATACACAAGGTTAGACACTACATATCCACCCACAGGCCAGTGTCAGTAGGAGGGTTTTCAAAACTCATTTGGCTACAAATCACAATACGCTCTCGGGGATAATACTGATAAACATACCGACCATAGGTGTGGATCTGATGTCGCCTATGGTGGGTATGTTTATCAGTATTATCCCATGAGAGTATATTGTGAATTTCAGCCAAATGAGTTTTGAAGGCCACTCCTACCTTGACACTGGCCAGTGGGTGGATATGTAGCATCTAACGGTTGCGTATGTTCGTCAGTACTGTTCCTGTGGTATAAATATATATTTGTGATTTCAGTACTCTGTATCGGTC
>NC_089787.1:2352465-2362465 GCF_040412425.1 Macrobrachium rosenbergii | reverse complement strand
TAGTGGTAAAATGCAATTACTACAAATATCAGCACAAAATTATCTGTTTGGTGAAATATCTAACAGCTGGTTTTATTTTTGACTCTTTAAAAATAAAGGTTTTCAACACTTCGTCCAAATTAAAAAGACCATCGCTCGAGTTCATGTTACAAAGAACTAAAATGACATCCTTCAATTAACGATCTCATACACCGAAGATCTTTTAAAAACTACTGTAGCTGAATTCCAGTAAACAAGGTGTTCAAAGTCTCTTACGTGACCAAAGATGGTACTTCAGCTATTTGCAAATTGTACATTATATTTATGCTGTGTAAGTCTCCTGTTAGTTTCTTACCAGATCGTCCAGTGCAGGGTAAATTACAAATTAAGCAATTAATATTGTACACCCCTTGTGGGCAATGCTGGTTTATTAAAAGATAATTAATTTTTGATAGAAGAAGTATCACTAAAAGCATTTAATTTCAGACAATCGATAAAAATACGCAACGGTATGGCAAAACTAAAATATTTTCTAAGTAAAAAACTACTCGACCTTTCATGACTATAAAACTTTTTTGGGAGCACTTTGGAGGCAACAGTCAATAAAATTCAGTGGGTAACATAATTCTCCTGCAACTTCATAGATGTTCTGAATTTCCTCTGCTAAAAATTCAGGATCACAAATTCTGCATGCTTGCAAAAACATCCCTGAGGAAACTGATCGTTTTACCTTGGGGTGATGACTGAAAAAAATTATGAATGAAAGGATTCACTGCTATTGGTTTGCGATATAGTTTAAATTTAAAACCGTTGTCGATTTTCATAGCGACTGTGTCGAGAAATGGTAAGGTTTTATCTTGTTCTATTTCCAGTACGAATTTTATGGATGGAACAATGTTATTCGGAACGTCTAAAAACTCTAAGGGGTCCCGATCCAGAGGCACAGGCATATCATGTCGACGTATCTGTACCATTTCAAAGTAAACGCAGTGACATTAGATAGGTATCTGATTTCATACAATTCCCTGTATATATTTGAGAACGTTGCAGATAAACAGTTTCCCATTCCAAACCAAAAATCTGTCTATAAAAACAACCATTAAACATAAAAGTAATTATCAACTATGCACAACTTTATCAGCTTAATATACACATGAGGGGAAATAGGAATATCTATATCATTAATTTTTTTCTTGTAGAAACTCATTAGTGGGCGCTTTTGTAAACAATGAATCAACATCAACTAATTAACCTGCAATTTGTATCTTTCCCTTTCTGCTTCTTTATAAGGTCCGCCGTATTTTTAATATTGGCCTCTGATATATTTCCCAAGAGCGACTTTAACAGAGAGCCTAACCATTATGACAAATGATAAGAGGCTGAGCCTATCGGATTGATGTTTGGCCTGATTCATTGAATTTCTTTATGAATTTTAAGTGCCATAATATAAGAAGAAGAAGAAGTGGCATTAACAATAGAGAATTTTTATAGTTTTGTTGGGACTTTAACAAAGATTTCATAGCGCTATTATAATGCTTATTAACTTTATTGGTTGGATCTCTTATTATTTTTTCATAAGTATTTTCACCGGATAAAAGATGATAGACCTTTTCAAAATACAAATTCTTGATCAAAATAACAATGCAGTTTGACTCGTCAGCCTTACATAAATTATATGAATATCTTGATTAGCTCGCCAGCTTTTAAGTGCCATCTGGAATCTCAAAGGAATATTGTTTTAATTTCGAATTGTATACATCATATTCACATCCTTCTCCAATCAAAATATTGTCAGAGTTCGTTTTTTTTCTTTTTTGTTTTTGTGTAAGTTTATCAAACCTTTACCTACTGAAAAAATGTCAATGTTTTTTTTCTCAGCAAAGAAAAACATTCAACTGGGAACGTATGGTAAACAAGTTTCCGTTCTCACTGAGTCCATAAGAAGATTTTTTGCACCATCCTTACAAATAAATGGTCCAATATCCTGTCCAAATTGGCTTGATGTTCCACTAGCTACAGATCGCTCTATATTGTCCACGTTATCATTAATAAGATTCCATTGTTCTTCCGTCACATAATTATTGAAAAGTCGCTTAGCCTTTGTAGTATCTTGAAACGAACGATTCACTTCATGACATTCGGTACTAATGTGCACGTCCCGAATCAGATGATCCATGCTTTTTTTTGTAAGTTGTTTACTTAAGACTGCCTATATAGTAGTCCCTGAAGATGAACCTTGGAATAAAAGCTGAAAGTCTTGGTATCTATATTTTATTTTTACATGAGGACCATATATATATATATATATATATATATATATATATATATATATATATATATATATATATATATATATACTCATAAAATATATATATATACGGGGATTAGATAATGGAATATATATTAAAATATTATATTGAGAGCAACGAGATAGAGTTGAAAGAGTAGAGAGAGATAAAAAGTCAGGATTAACAACATTATCTGTCTCTTGAACGTATAAGTCATTTTTTTATTATTTTATTGATTAAAATTTTAGATTATTATTGACAAATTATTATCATCATAAAAATGGACAAAAAGACAGACAAAATGATATGTTTGTGCATCTTCTAAATGCTTTGACCCTATAAGCTATTACCCTTCTTCTTGTAGATTTATTCATTCTGATACAAGAATTAGATAAATATATCATATACATCTTCTTCTTGTGATCATGGACAAAGACTTTTTATCGACAAAATCAGCAACGGGCTTTGACACTAACACCATGACAAATTAACGAAAAATCCTAAAGAAAAACGTATATAAAATAGTATACAGAATTTTTTAGAAAAATAAGATTAACTGGCAAAGACAGAAAGACATTGAACTACTGGAGAAATTGAAAGTCATTAACCCAATTACAATAAGGTTTTATGGCAATTAAAACTGTACCAAGTAATCTTAAATTCCTGATGGAATCCTTGCCCGACCTTCGTTATAAAATTTGCGGAAATGCAATAGAAATACTTTTTCCCTTGAACAGGCAATATCTCCCAGTCACATTAAATACTGAAGATGTGGATGCATTATTGCACGTCACAAATTTTTTAGAAGATATTATACCAATGTTTTACAATGAAAATTTTTAAGCTTTTGTAGTTTCATATTCACAAAAGTAAGAAAAAATTGCACAGATCATATATTCTCTTTCAAAGTCCTGTTTTAGCCAGTCCATAAAGAATATTTTGAAACTGTAAAATAAATGCAATAATTTTCTCTGTACATGTTAAATGGAATGAGATATGTATAACATAGATGTTATGTTCACATTCTGGGATACATATGGGGCTACAATTTGTTTTTTTTTTTAAATCAATCACTACTACTTGCCTGCCATACAGATAATCAATCATGAATAAAACAGACAAAGAACTTTTCTTTTTCTTGACATTTGATATATAGAAACACGATTGAATTAGATGTCAATGAAACATAAATACAGTTCTCCATTTTCATTTATTCATATATCCATTTTTATAGTCTATCATTATTATTATCATTTTAATGTTTATAACAATTTATTTCTAAGAGAGTATCACGGATGGCCTTTCCATTCCCGGATTTTTGGAAAAGGAAATTGTTTACCAATCCGTAAGCATAAGCGGTCATCTCTAAAGTACTTTGAAAAACTGTCCATGATAGCAAACATATTTTCTACCGTCCCCCTAACAACAAAACCAGAGAAACGCCAAAAGCAAAAAATACAAAAATAACACTTACACAAGATTAAGGTTACTGATCTTGGAAGCTAATGGTTTGCTTTTTTTAAATGACATTTAAATTTTAGCCAAATCCCTGATTAACGTCCAATATAAAGCCTGTCTCCAAAGACACAGGAGTTTACGAAATCCCTTGCCTTGACAAGACCAATCCTATAAGAATTTACATGCAAATCACTCCCCAAGAGATTAAATACACATAAATTCTAGGTTAGGTAGGACAACAGATTCAGCTATTTTTAACTACATAAATAAACTTATAATCAACATAATAAACTGAATAGGTCTTAGTAATTTATAACACCGATTGTTGGTCTGATTATCCATGATAGTAAATATGGATTGAGTAAACAAAGAAACATCACAAATCTTTCAAGTTGGATTGAGATATTATAGAGGAAATTTTCCTCCAACTCAGTGATTAAGAAGATTAAAGAGAAATTGTCAACTGGATGATATAATATATATATATATATATATATATATATATATATATCTGTAATTTATATTCATACTTATATATAGAGAGATATATTATGGTATATATATATATATATATATTTATATATATTTTATATATATTGTATATATATATATATATATTGTTACGTGTGAGAGTCTTGGTTGATCATGTATTATTCAATTTACGTAAATTTTACGGCCCTGCAAACCAAGATTACACGTAACCTGTCACTTGAAGCCAAAAGTTAACCTCAAAGACAGACGTTAATTAGCCAAAGGTCGCCAGTTAAGGGTTATTAACCTTAACAAAGAATATTTGAGATGAATTTGATTTTAAACGCAACGGTTCTCCCAAACATTCGGACGCGAGGCATACAAAAGCATCGAGATTTAACCTGATTTTGCTTACCCTAAATCCTAGGTATTTTACTGAATAACGGGGTTGAAGCTAACAATATAATAATTTGGCTTAATCTAGACTTCGTGAACACATATACCGTAAGTGGTGGCTGAAGGGGAAAACAAAGAAAAAATTTGAAATACAGAAAAAAGCCAAAGAATGGGCAAAGTTTTGAACAAAATCGGACTTTTACCTTAGGACGAACGTTGTGCGCAAACAACGACCGAGTCGTATTCTGGAGTTCTTGCAATTCACTTCTTCACTTCACTAATAGAATAATAGACAAAGAATAGGGGGAAGAGGTCCAACTGGACCTGTTTAGTCTCCGAAAGCTTGGTTCTCTCTCTGACCCTGACCGCCTAGGTCAAAACAGTCACACCAGGTGTCCACGTTCTTTGACAAAACATTCGCCATGAAGACAGGTAGAAAGGAAAAAGGGCCTTAGGACCACCATATTTTAAGGGTGATGAGGGAATTTTCCTATAGGGAAAAGGTCCCAAATGCCCTAGCATATTTTGTTTACCTATCCTTCTCCAACGGACGTTAAGGTTTGAACTGAAGATTGCACCCTACCGGGGGACAGAGATTTCTCTGTCTCAGTCAGGCTGATATTCCTACCCTAAATACATCGAGGGCGAACAGCAGTAATATTTATAAAAGCTCCCCCTTAAGAGGGCCTTCACTCCCTTTTCGGGCGTGAAGGTCTATACTAAGCAAGCTGTTCGCCTCTCGTAGGTTACTCTCCTTCCCTGAGCAGATTAGTCCTGGTTAGCCTACCTAGCTACAGAACTACCTAACCTAGATAGGATATGAGCTATAATCACTACTTAACCTAATTCTAATAGTACTAGAAGGTGCTCACGGTTATTATAGGCTACCTCCTACAATCATGATGTGTTTTAGACCTAGCCTAGTGGTACATTCTATGATATTCCCTAGCCTAACCTATCCTAACCCGACCGTAGCACCAACATAAGAGTTAATATTCTAACTAAATTACAACATGGTTTATGTTTAATACAATTAAAATTTACTAGTTAATTCATGAGGGTTGCCTCATATGATAAATGGGTGCCTCACTGAGGTCTTAGGCCATGCGTGTCACGAGCATCGTGGCTCGTTTCACAATAGTTAAGATTACTGAAATTAGTTAGGCTACTTACATGATTACTGCGGCTCGGTGGTAAGTGGAAAGAACAAGGTTACTAAATTGATGTACTGTACTTTAAGGTGGCCTAGGCTAGGTACAAATAAAAGGAAGAGATCACACTGGCTACCTTCTCTGGGCAAGGGGCCAGGATCACTTTAGATGTTAGGGCACTGTGCCGAGAGGGCACTAGTGCCAGGATGAGCGTATAGCTCGGCAACTACTGGGCTCTCTTCCGCCCCTTCTTCTTCTTCTTCGGTTTCCTCCAAGGCCTATCAGTAGCTGGCCTAGCAGGTGATGAGAGCACCGACTCCGGGACAGGCCAGAAGGGCTAGCGGGCGCGAAGTCAGGGGCAACTGCAAAAGCTGCGGGAGGACTCCCTACTCCGGCTGCTGCGACAACCGGAGCGAGAGCGATCTCGACTTCTGCGTCCGAGGATGCCAGTTCCTGGTCTTCCAAGGGAGGGGTACCATTTCGATCCTCCAGGGGTTCATCCTGAGAGTCAAAGAAGAATCTTGCAAAGAAGAAGTTTTCGGGTGCTGGAGGCTCTCCAGTCGCGATGATCAACTGCATGGGGAATCCTAAATCTCCCGGAGGAGGATTCGCCTCATGATTTAGACCCGGCATAGGGGCCTTTTCCATTGGTAGCTCAACGTCCGTGGCGGACGGAGTCTGGCACTGCTCAGTGCTCGCAAGTGGCACTGGCAGCAGTTGAGGGTCAGGCATGCCTGACAAGGGGTCGGAGGTGCAATACCTCTCGGACGACTTGGGTTTGGCTGCGGCAGAGATTCCTGCCCCAGCAGGAGATCGTAGCTCTCCTAGAGTTTTGTTCGGGGGCGTCCGCTGGGCGTTGCTTGCTTGGGCAGCCCTCCCAATTTGTGGAGTGGTCTGCCCGCTTGCACGTCCTGCAGCGGTACTGCTCCTCCTGAATCTCTTCGCGGAGGGGAGGACCTCTTGGTGGGCCAGCCCTTCGCGATTGGAGAGGGCTAGGCCTGAAATAGTTTGTGGTGTGCCCTTCCGCGGACCACTTTGGTGGGCGGAAGGTGGAGGTTTGTCATGGTTGAGAGTTTTAGATGGGGCCTCCGTGGAGGAGGTAACGTGGCTGCGGAGTGGCGTTGGTGACGGGCTTCCGCAGAGAAGATCCTGACCCAACAAGAAGGCCACTCCGGGCCGAATTCCACCTACCACGCCGAGGCGGTGGGGTATCGTGCCCCAAGGTGTCATAACCTGGAGTTGGACCAGTAGGAACGGTGATGGTGTGGCCCTCTATCCACTTCATTTCCCACCGGGTTTCTTCGTCAACCATGGCACCGGCTGGCACTTGGGCCCTAGTGATCAGGCTAATGTCTGCCGCAGTGTCTACTGTGACCGGAAGGGTCACTGGCAGGCTAGTGCTCTGAAGAGGGGCCACCGAGATGAACTGGGTTTCCAGTCTCGGGGTAAAGGATCCGGTGCGGACCAGCAGCAGAAAATGAAGTGCTGATTAGGTTGACAAATTTGGTGGTGGGGACATGATGTGGACAGGCCGGAGATCCAGCATTGTAGTGGCTAGCAGCCCCACAGGATCTGCACGGGCCTTTTGATGGGCTCGGTGGCCTGCAGTAACTGTTGGAGGAGAGGGCTGAGCGGATGAATCGAGCGGAGTTCTGGCTGGTAGGGTTAGGCTGCTTATTAGTGCCGAGTTTGTATCGGCACTCAGCTTCAGCGTGGCCCCCTTCTTGCAATAGTTGCACAGGGTCTTGCTAGGCAGTCCATTCTTCGGGCGAGTGGAGTTCGAGAGGTAGGCCGGAGGGATGATTCGCTTCTGAGAGGTGCTATGCGACTGATTGAAGGTTTCCCACGAATCAGCCATGCGACAAGCTTCCATAAGTGTGGAGGGCTGTTTATCGTTAAGATATACCGCAAGGGGCCCTGGCACACATTGGAAAAGGTCTTCTAGCATGGTCCGATTGAAGAGATCCTCAAACGTCGTGCAGGCCAAGGAGTCGAACCAGCGCGCACCGGACTGGGTTTTGTGACATGCCCATTCCGTCCAAGACCAGCCGACTTCCTTGGCAAGACCTCGGAACCGTTGTCTCCATTTTTCTGGGGTTATCTCGTAGGCCTTTGTAATGACTCTACGAACTTCCGCCATGTTGCCTCTCTGGCTCTTCTCCAGTGAGCGAAGCGCTGCCTTGGCTTTTCCCTCCATATGCTTGGCTAGTATTAAGGCTCTCTCCGTCTCCGTGGTGCTGTAGTTATCGAAAAGAGCCTCGATCTCCTCCAGCCATGCTTCTGGCTCGTCCTCAGTCCACTTGGGGACTAGGGAATTGATGCTCGAAATTGGAGCGTTTGATGCAGCAGGTGTAGGACTGGAGGCTTGATGGCTAGCCATAGCTTCGGCATTCTCCATTTTCGCTCTCTCAGCTCGAGCTCCTTCTCCTTTAGGGCTAACTCAGTTTCCTTGCAGGCTAACTCATGCTGTCTTCTTTCTTTTCTCTTTCCTTTGCTCTTCATATTGCCTTTGCTCGGCTTCATACTTCCTCTGCTCGAGTCTTTCTTCCTTCTCCCGCTTGGCCAAGTCGTCCACTTGCTCCTTAACCCAGGTAGTAAGTTCCGAGCCGGTGAGACCTGCCGCCGTCCCCAGCCCCAGGAAAGTTTTATAATGCTCTGCTGCCATGGTTCTGGTGGGGAAGGGCGTCTAACCGGGTCGACTGGGCGTACTTGGGCAGCGAGGAAGTGTCTCTTCAATGACGTGGCACCCTTTCAAAAGGTGGCACTGTAGTTTGGGTGTGCCGTGTACAGGTCACACTGGTGGCACTCAGTATCCCTAGGCACTGGTGCAGGTTAGGTTCCAGAAGAACTTTTTCTTCTGTGTTCCTTTGGTTTTGTTTTATTTATTTTTCTGGATTTTGCTTGGTGGCACTTATGGTGCCAATGTGTTCCTAGGGACCCTCTACTGGAGTCCAACTAGGCTATATGGGGAGAAAGGCACTCTACACCCCTGCAGAGTGCAACAATCGAATGAGAGAGAAAGGGAAGGAAAGAGAGAGAGAGAGATAGAGAGAAGTAAGCTATTCCAGTGATGAGTGCTGCAAATTATTGGCACTGTGGAATAAAGTGAATTTGGGTTTTTTTTTTTTTTTTTTTTTTCTTAAAGATCCTCGTGAGTGGCTGGTCCCAGTACCGGCCCCAGTGCTGGCCCCTTTTTTTTTTTTTCAGAGGGTGAAAACTACTGTTTGCTTTGGTCTGATAGCAGGCCTCACTCGTGACCGACAGTTTATCACTGTATTGTAATTACTCTTAACTTGTCCTCATCTATTGTGGGACAGAGGTGTTTCTTTTTATTTGGCTTATTGTATTCTGAATTAATTAGCCTAGTGTCGGCCGTTCTTTCTTTTGAAGAGGGTCACGTACACTTAGGTTAGGAATGCTTACTTGAATGAATGACGAGAGAGAGAGAGAGAGAGAGAGAGAGAGAGAGAGAGAGAGAGATTTTCAATCAGCTAATTTCTTGCTGCTTGAGAACATGTAAACAAAGATTTTATACATGCACAATGGCATGGATCTTAATAAATGATATAGATGCGTCGTCTTGGCTTCCTTAGGGATTACTTTATTATCTTAATTTTCCTGGGAGCCGACGTCACAAAAGTTTATCGTAAAAATTTTAAATTTTCTTTATATGATTTTATAGCAGGTATTTGTATAGGAACTTGTTATGGTATTACTCCTAACTAAGGCCTATCTTTCCCTGCCTAAATTATCTTTGTTTTTTTTAGCTAAGATATTAGAAGTCTGGTCTAACTTCTACTAAAAAAGAAAGTGCCCCAAGAGTGGCTGGGAGCAGAGTGGTCACAACAGAGAATGACAATAACAAGGTCTTAAGATGGCGGAAAGGTCCCGTTAGGCCTAAATTTCAAAAAAACAACCTCGGCGGTGAAGGAAACCCAAAATGGCTGTTCTCTCACAAACAGTTCGAACAACCGCAAAACGGAGGAATCCAAGATGGCGGGTATTTTCTTTTAGCACAAATTAAAAAAACAACGAAACAAATGCAGGTATCCAGATTTTACTTTAAATATACCAATCATGCATAGTGTTTTACGTTACGGATGGAAAACTAAATTACCAAACAACTTTGTGTCTTTTGTTATCGTTTCTCACCCGAAACATTAAACAAAAGAATGAAAAGAGAAATGCTGATTTGAACGGACGTAAATTTACTTTGTTGAAAATGTATTTTTATTGATAAAATTACTATTTCAGTTC
>NC_089787.1:2332465-2344965 GCF_040412425.1 Macrobrachium rosenbergii | reverse complement strand
ACTACAATTCAACTAAAGTAGGTCTTGAGCGTCTCAACACTAAGAAAAACTGAGGCTTTGCTTGTTCATCATGAATAAAGGTTATGATGTCGCAGAATGTTAGCAGGAACTGTAGTCTTTAACACTCCCATAACCACAGACACCACAGGGGCCAAAGGATGTGCATTTTTTGCCAGGCCACGTGACTGTGTGGTGGAAATACAGCGTAAGCATTGTAGTAATTACTTGCGTAGTAACGATAATGAAGTGCCTGTCATATGCACTGTGCACCAGCGTCCAATGTCATGTAATGAATCAAAAGTGACAGGTATCAGAGAATATGTCTGGTATAAATTAGTCGACCTTCATGGCATTTGTAATAACCTAACTCAAGCTTTTTTTTTTTGCCTTATTTTTGGGTTAATAGATGTCTACAGTTGTATAAATGTCTTTTTAGCCATTTAGCTGGTTTTCAGCAGCATGAAAAGTCAGCATATTTTTTTGTATAAGTAATCGGAGACATTTATTTTTATACATATGATAGAATTACCGTAGCTATGTTCTAAGGAAGTACAGTTATACCATTAGAAACTTGTAAACCTTTATTATAAAATGTGGATAAAAACATTTTTTTTTTTGGGGGGGGGTGAGAAGGGATTCCTAAAACCCAAGTAAGTTCGAACACTATTCGGCTAAGACCTCAAAAACATTTTTTAGATTATGATAATTTCAGCAAAATTATTATTACTGTGAATACAGTTCACTACTTACATATAAAATGTACATGTATTTTTAGTATTAAGCAAACAAAGATATCTCTACTGCTACTTGACGCTTTTGGCAACCAAACTTCTGCAAGCACTCTTACCTCTCCGTACCTTCCTGTGCGGTTATCCTAGCCTACAGAAAATATGTGGATATCTAGGTGTCAGGTTTTTCTGGATAATAATAATAATAATAATAATAATAATAATAATAATAATAATAATAATAATAATAATAATAATAATAATACCCTTTTCCTGAATGTAAATCTAATCTAAGTATACTGATAAAAATACACTTAAGATGACAATGAGGCAGGATTAGAAGCGCATTTTCATCAATATAAGAATTTCATTAAAGAAAAGGGTTTCATTTTATTCGTATCATTAAAGCATGTGATTGTCTTCATAACTAATAATAATAATAATAATAATAATAATAATAATAATAATAATAATAATAATAATTAATGAAAAATTACATAATCGCATGAGTCACTAAAATGGTAAAGAAGCCCACAATGATGTCAGTGTAATTCTATATTAACAAGTAAAAAATATACCGATGTTTCTTCGGCGCAATCGAGTTTTCTATACAACGTATAATGCTGTATGAAATTCTCAGCCATGGCCAATGAAGCTTTCAACCGCGGCCCATTAAACTTTCAGCCACGGCGGGGTGGTGGCCTGTGTTGCTGGCACCTATAGCGGTGCCAGACGCACGATCATGACCAACTTTAACCTTAAATAAAATAAAAACTATTGAGGCTAGAAGGCTGCAATTTGTTATGTTTGATGACCAGAGGGTGGATGATCAATATACCAATTTGCAGCCCTCTAGCCTCAGTAGTTTTTAAGATCTGAGTGCGGACAGAAAAAGTGCGAACGGACAGATAAATAACAACTCAATAGTTTCTTTCACAGAAAATTTAAAAATGTATAAGAAACGAGAGCTTTCCAGAACCTGCTCAATTCTCCTTCTCACCCTGAGAAGGAGAAAGAATGGAGAAGGTTCTGGAAAGCTCAGAGAAAGAGCTTAAAATGAAAGAGAAAGGCTGGAGGAGGAGGAGGAGGAGGAGGAGGAGGAGGAGGAGGAGGAGGAGGAGAGAGAAAGAAGCCTCGGGAAGAAAATGAAGTTGCTTGGAAATTTAAAGAGCGTAACTCAGGATGTGCTTCGACCATGAAATGACGCAGCTGTCTCCGAAATTGGGACCATCAAATTGTAATGAAGGTGAGCGTCTCATAGTATGGCCTTTTCAACTCCCTAGGAAATGGTAATTTGGTGATGGCATTCCGTCAGAACTTCAAACAAACGATTCTTGGGAAATTTTAAAGTTACTTGTTCAGATCTAAAAAGAATCACCTCCCATTCCCACCCCAGTGATCACCTTATGTAATCATCTTCATGGTCATGTAGAGTGAATCAGTAGAACTTCTAAAGATAAAGCTAAGTGTATGTTTTTTTTTAATACGCTTACGTGAGCCCCATTTCACTTCAGTTGTTTTATCTGATTTGTTTTTCGTTGTTATTACTCGCATGTAGTGTATTTCTTTTCCTGTGGAGAACTGCTTTTCCTTAGTGATGTGTAGAGACCATTGCAAATATGGAAAAATGCCGAATACAGGTCTACAATAAAAATTCGTTTCACATCAACGTTTGTTGATAATCGTAACATCTGTCTTATTTTCTCTGTCTGTCTATCTCTTTATCCAAGCAAAATAATGCGAAATATTTTCAATAGAAAACAATACAAGCCTTCCCTACGAGATCAGGTCCAACGTGAACATTGGGAAAAAAAACTTGCATGGTTTTGCAGTGGAGTGAAACCACGCACACAAAGAGACCTCGCAGACTGAACTCTAGTCATACATTATCTTTCCGTTTTGCAAACAAATGCTACTTGGGCCCTTGAGAATTTCTCATGGTTTCACCATTTTCTCTGATCTCTCTCGCATCTTTTACTTTAGAAAAGATTCTGGAGTTTCCTACTCCCCATTGTAAAGTAACGATTTACATCCTGTTGTCTATAGCAAGAGCTTCGACAGGTCACTTTGAATTGTTCTGTATCAGATCGCTTGAATACCACATGTCTTATTTACTTGAAGTCATGTCACATGTGACTAAATGTGATAAAATCATTGTACTCGGCAGAATAATTAAAGTGAAAATGCTATTTTAGTTGACTGAATACTTTATATTTTTAATCATTAGGTAATTATGCAGTTTATAATTTCATTTTCTCTTTCTTCCATCTAACTTTCCACCCTCTCCTAACAATTGATTCATAGTGCAACTGGGAGGTTTTCCTCCTGTTACACCTTTCAAACCTTTTCTGTCAATTCCCGTTTCAGCGCTGAATGACGTCATAAGTCCCAGTGCTTGGCCTTTGGCCTAAATTCTATATTCAATTCAATTCAGTTACCTACTAAATGTTTGAATAAACGATTATACAAAAATTTCAGAGGGAAGAGGAAACGCCAAGAGTTAGTCGTTATACTGAAGAGATGCAGACTTACAAAGCACAGTTCGTAGCAGACGAATAATCTGTTATACTTAACACTTGCTTTTATATGTAAAGCATGTGGAATGTGTTATTTAGTTTTCTAATATTTCTCTTTTAGAATGATATTTTTGGTAGATTACTTGAATTTCTGAGCATTAAGTTGATCAAATTTTCGTTTATACAATTAAATTGTGTGACGGTTAATAAGAAAAAGCAAATTACCTACATTCATATTTTTGGAAGTTTGCAAAAACTATGTAAATACATACATACATATGAATATAAATACGCAAACAAACATATATAAACGCACACACACACACACACACACACACACACACACACACACACACACACACATATATATATATATATATATATATATATATATATATATATATATATATATATATATATATATATATATATATATATATATATATATATATATATATATACATTCCTACATCTTCCCGAGCATCCAAGCCACCAAATGCTCAAAATAAAGGTGGAAAATATAAATAATGTGCATTACTTAGCACTGCCTGACATGGAAGGGCGAAAGGAATATTGGCCCCTCCCTTAATCCATTAATTGCACTCTGTATATCTCCCCCACTTTCTCTTGACACTATGACTTTGCGGCGCCCTTTGTTTCCAGTCACGAGGTCGTAAGGAGATTAAGCATGGCCGGAGGAAGAATAGAGCCGGCGATGTAGATTAAGTGAAAGAACACCTGACACTTATTCACAAATGATGAGCTTGCATAGTGGGATGGAATGAGGCAGAGACATAGCCAGACTCGACAGCGACACATCTCCCCCTTTCATTCCTGCCTTCTTCAGAGAGCCATGCCCCTACCACGTGGTCCTATCTTGTAAAGGGCTATAGTATTCTTACAAGTTTAGACCTTAAGCCCTCCTCCGCCGCCGTTATCCTCGGTGAAGCCACCCCTTCTATAAGGTAAAGTGATCTGTTGCAAAGGATGTTCCATTCAGTCACACTGTTTTAATCCTCGTACTAAACTTCCTATTTCCATTTCTAAGTGCCAGTATTTTCAATTCAACCTTGCCTTGTTAGGGCAGTGTTATGTAAATACCTTTGTTTGAATAATTACATAAAATTGTGTGTTCAAGGCTTCTTTGGCACCCTCTGTACTCGCCTTGTCCTATACATACATTACTGTGTCCTTATTGGCTTTTAATTTGTAAATCTCTTCATTTACTGAAGGTTTGTTAGCAGTGGAAATCTCTTTTATCTGAGCCTTGTATCACCATCGTCACACCGACAGATATACCTTCAAGTGATCCTAGTTATAATTAACCTCTCAGGCCTTGCCTGCCTGATCAGTTCATTTCATCTTCTGATAGTTCATTTACTGTGAATACACGTAATCTTAAACATACTTTAACGTGTTTACTTACAACTACCTTGTGAGTAGAGCCCTCAGCTCAATTAAATTCCCCATTTTTTTTTTCTTGATTTTTCTTCGAGGTAAGCAACGAAATCATTCATTTAGAGCTTATAACTCTCAACAGAAGTGATATTTTATACAAATATCAATATATATAACGAAATCATTCATTTATATATATATATATATATATATCTATATATATGATAAGCATTTCCCAGGTTAAATATATATATATATATATATATATAAGAATATATATATATATATATATATATATATATATATATATATATATATATATATATATATATATATATATATATATATATATATATATATATATAAATGTGTATTCATTTTGCATAAAAAATATGCTAATCGAACTGGTAGTGTTTGCACTTTCCCACACCCTTTTTTACTTTTTTTGCTTAATTGTTCTATATTGCTCAAAGTTAATAACTCCTTACCCAACATAATAGCAGGTACTATTAGACAGACATTTTGCATATGCGTAAGCATACATAAAATATACTTTTTTATGCATCTAAATTAACAAAGTAAGAATTCAAGCAGATAAAGAAAAGCAACACATATCATTGCCCTGAAGCTTTTTGCTCTGTTGAACTTGAAAAGCCTTTATGTAACCTAATTAGCATAATGTTTCACGAATTTCGTAGAAATACCTACTTTACCTGTCTGTCATTTATAACATTAGCATTCGGGCCTTTGGCATGAATGATTCCGCTTCAAAGTCCCTGTAACTATTTGAATATATTAAATGAAGAAAAGAGAAATGTAGCTTATCAATGATATTAATTTCGCTTAAATTATTTTGGGGTCAGTTATCCATGTATGTAAATAAGATACAGACTTCTTTCATTTCCATCTTGCAACGATATCAAACAAAACATCTTCTACTTGGTCAAATTTCATCCTAATATATCGCATTGCAACAGCAAAATTCATTCAAAATTCAAACACAGGTAAAAAAGAAATCGTCACAACTTAATCGCTTTAAGGTTATCATCTTTTAATTATTTTACCTTGTTTACTTCTTAACTTGAAGAAGAAATTTTACTCTTGGTTTCATTTTGGTGACTGTCAGACTCTCTTTACGAAAAAAATCGGAAGAAATAACCTTCGTTTTCTCTGGTTAGGTGTAATAACTAATATAACTAAGTGGTTTGCACTTGAAAATATAATTTAAATTAACATAAAAATATTTGAAAAGTCATCAAACATTTCAAGTAGACCTTTTCATATATATATATATATATATATATATATATATATATATATATATATATATATATATATATATATATATATATATATATGTGTGTGTATATATATATTTTAATATATTAAACGAATAAAAGAGAGATGTATATTATCAATTATCTTAGTTTAACTATTTTAATATATTAAACGAATAAAAGAGAGATGTAGATTATCAATTATCTTAGTTTTGCTTAAATTATTTTGAGGTCATTTATCCATGTATGCAAATAAGATATGTACAAATAAGATACACACACACACATATATATATATATATATATATATATATATATATATATATATATATATATATATATATATATATATATATATATATATATGTATATGTGTGTGTGTGTGTGTGTGTGTGTGTGTTTGTGTGTGCGTGTGTGTGCGCGTGTGTATACACACACAGTCATACACACACACACACACACACACACACACACATATATATATATATATATATATATATATATATATATATATATATATATATATATATATATATATATATATATATATATATATAATCAGAAAGCTACAAACGTCCTTTAATATCCAATTCGCTCTACCTCGGAAATTATATATTTTCATATATGTTACCGAAGGGGAATTTTTTAGTGATAATAAATTCGCCGTCCCGTGGGGTCGAACCAGCGAAGGACGAGAACTCAGGACTACAGTGGACGCATTAACCCAGTCGACCCCACGGGACGGCGAACTTATTATCACTAAAAAATTCCCCTTCGGTAACATATATGAAAATATATTATTTCCGAGGTAGAGCGAACTGGATATTAAAGGACGTTTGTAGCTTTCTGATTGTATATGAATCACGGTGATGTGATAAAAAGTCAAAGTCAAAGTCATATATATATATATATATATATATATATATATATATATATATATATATATATATATATATATATATATATATATATATATATATATATATATATATATATATATATATATATATATATATATATATATATATATATATATATATATATATATATATATATATATATATATATATATATATATATATATATATATATATATATATATATATATATATATATATATCCCTACATAAACTTGTATGGTGTCCCATGGGCAACAAGAATTTAACATTGAATAGAAGGGCAAGAATACCTGATATCATGCCTCTTGTTCATTCCTATCTTTCTTTGGTCTTGGTATAATGCTATATGAGCCGCGGCCCATGAAACTTTAACCACTGCCCGGTGGTGGCCTATCTTATATCGTTGCCAGAAAGACGATTATGGCTAACTTTAACCTTAAATACAATAAAAACTACTGTGGCAAGAGGCTGCAATTTGGTATATTTGATGATTGGAGGGTGGATGATCAGCATACTAATTTGCAGCCCTCTAGCCTAAGTAGTTTTCAAGATCTGAGGGCGGGCAGAAAAAAGTGCGGATAGAATAAAGTGCGAACGGACAGACAGCCAGTACAATAGTTTTCTTCTGCAGAAAACTAAAAAAGGCTGATATATTTATAAAGTTTTTAGGTAGATGGTTTTTTGTTAGGTATTAAGTGCAATTGGTAGAAGCCAAATAAAAAAAAAATATAAAAAATGATTTCACTCTGATATATAATATAGGGATTTACATTTATATATGCATATATAATAATGTATTTTCTCATATTGTGTATCAGAGTTATTTTATATCTTCTGTTGATAATTTTTACTTTGCTTTTAGCTGTTAAGAAACGAATTTTCCTAAAGGCTAAAGGAAAATAAATCATATAACTAATTATCAAATAAATATACAATATATCAACATAACAATTCTTTTATATATAAAGAATGTAATGTATGAAACGTCCGCTACGATTTCCATAAGGATGTCAGTCATCGCTATGGTTGCATTCCTCAGTTATAAGAAAGAGTTCAAAGACATATAAAACAATTATTCCTTACAAGAAAAAATCAATATCACAAACTACTGATCGCCATTCGCTTGTTCTTTTACACCAAGAGACTGTCGCCTTCCTAAAACGATGAAACTTCACACTATTATACGTTGCCTAACTCTTCTCTATCTCTCTCTCTCTCTCTCTCTCTCTCTCTCTCTCTCTCTCTCTCTTTTGTCACATCACCCACGTCTCTTAAGAGTAAGTGCTCTCTTTCATGTTTGTACTGTGTATTATTTTATCACATTTATTCATGCATCTTTGTAATTTTTTTTTTTTTTTTGTGAACGACAGGTTAATATAGTTGCTCTTTTTTTTAGTCTGTTTTTGTTAAATCATACGCTTAGTGTATTTATATATAAGTATTCCAGAAATTCTGTATCAGAGTAAATTCAATACGTCTGGTGATATTGCTTTTTTCTTTTAGTTATTAAAAATCGACAGTTAAGGCATGTAACAAGATATTTTATTAATATACTAGCTTTCCGGGAAATATGTAAGACTGCATAATTTCAGTATTTTATTGTATTTTTGTATTTTTATGCAGCCCATATGATGGGGATGGATTCTCCGAATGTTGATAGAGAGAGATGATATGCAGAAGAAGTTCTAAGGCGACCTGGTCACAACCACATGTGTAAATGGGAAACGAGATTTCGTAGACGCTGTAACGTCTCGAGGGTGACAAACTTTGACTCTATGCAGAGCTTCCGTAGTACTTTTGAAAGACACTGTGATACTAGCCGACTAGATAAAGGTTAAGCACCCGTAATGACATAGTTTTAAGGGAAAAACAAAATAAATAGAACACAAAACCAGAGTCACTGGTTCAGATAGAGGGAAGTAATCTAGAAGAATATATTTTTAAATGTAGCTTTTTGGGGGTTGGGGGGACTGTTATTAGAGTTCCTATCAGTAGAGTGATAGGGATCTATCTTTGCCAATGTTCTCTCACCCAGACTCGGCTCCAACTTCCTGGGGTAGCGCGTGCTTCTCGTAGATGTCACCCGTCGCCACCTTATAGACAAATCTACTTTCCAAATGGCACAACTTTCCACATGGCTCAAAAAGCCACCCATCTCATCGGAAAGGACCACCAACCTGCACCACCTCCTGGCTAAAGCTTGCTTATTCATTTCTAATATTTATTTAAATTTGTTTCTCCAGCTTTTTTCAGAATAAGTGTAAAGTTTCTTTGGTTACCACATTCAGTCATATCACATTTCATTTATACAATAGCTTTGACTTCCATTTCCCAATCATGAAACTTCGTGTCATTATTCCACATTTTGCAAAATCTCTTGTTAGTGTACTAGTTGTCCCCTCAGTTTCAGCTGCAGTGACTCCATCGTACCCTGATGTTTTCTGTGTCGTAAGGTACTTTTTCATACTGATTCCACGTCACAAACCTTGAATTCCAGGATAAGTATATTGAGGCCTTTGTTAGCTCTTGGTATATCAGCTCAGTTATCTCTTTCGTCTCTTGTTCTTGATCAGAGAATGTTTCACCCAATGTTGCCTTTCTTCTCCTAATTTTATTATTAACCCATTCCTCCTTTTGACTGGGATTTTGTCTTTATTTCTTTACTCAGTGATATTTCAGCAATAATTCTATGGCCGAATGTAACACCAGTTCCACTACCAGAATGCATGTCTTTGTCAACATCATCAGCATGTTTGTCCAAATACTCTCTATCATTTCTTCTTGGTTTCTGTGTAACTTCACGTTATTAACTTTTGGAATGCTGATGATAGCAGTTCCGGCAGAAAACCTCAAAAAAGCTTAGGATTGTTCACTGAGATTTAGCAAGTGGAGTGTAATAATTATTTGTTTTATGTCCTTGCTAAAATTTGTCTACAATTAATTATAGTGTTTGTCTTTTTTTTTATTCTAGATTTCATCTGATATTGAATGTTTCTCTCTTATTAACCCCATGTCCCAGTATTTTCCAGTGGATAAATATTCATCCTTAGTGTTAAACGAGTCCTAACTTATTGTCAACACTTCTCCCATGTGGCTTCTAGAGTTTTAATCCTGTATTGACAGTCGCAAAAGCTTCTTGATGTTTAGCCTGAAGAAGCTTTACTGAATCATACTTCGATACTCTGTCAGCTTTTAATTTCAGTTTTAATTTGGAATAAGAAATTTGTGATCACTGCCAATATCTGCCCCTCGGTAGGTACTAACTTTCCTCGGTGTTTTTCTTTCTTTCTCGATTAACATCCGTATGATTTACTGGGTTTCTATGATTTCCATCTTGGACTGTCTAAGTGTTTTTATAAATGCCATTTTATTTTAAAAAGTACTTCAAATTATGTGCAGCATACAGATTAAAAAATTGCACCCCAACTCAGTTTAGTGCCCCCCAGGCCTTCCTTACCCCTTACTTCCTTTATTCCTGCATAGCTCCTACCAACTTCGGCATTCATATCTTCAACAACTATTCGCATATCTCTTTCCAGAACTTCCTCTGTGACCTTCTGCAATTCTTTATAAAATTCATCTTTAATTCTCTGGAGAATTCATCTAAATCTTGTCAGTGCTCAATTAGCTTGACAAAAATCGGAGGATACACAGAACTCAAGAATAGACCGGCCGTGTTGATCATTGGAATTTAAATTAAGCCACTCACTGTGTTTTGCATTGCAGTCTCCGCAAATAACGCATGAAGCTTTCGAATCCTCTGACTGAGTCATCATGCTAATCCTCTCCAAGAGACTGTCATATAAAGAATCGTTGATATTGGTATGCGGTAAACACTAAATACGTAGACATTCTGGGACTTAGTGAAAATCTTAAAACAAAGAATTTCATGGCAGCTACACTCTAAATTTTTCTGACGATGTGTATGGTTGTCCTACTGTACAGTATATAGCCATACCTTGCGGATGTTGGGGTGAACAACGATAAATAAAATCAGGGCCATCAAACCGTCGGATTAAAAACTCAACCTTCGACTTGTTACTGTTTGCAAGTGTCTCAGATAAAAACATTAAATAGTAGCTACGGGCACAACCCTGGATATTTGAAGAATTTGACCTCAAACCCCGAATAATTGAGTAAAGTGCTTAGCAATTTTTTCTAACCGCAATGAGCAGCAGGTCCAGGGTTGAGCTCAATGTCTCCCAAAAGAAACAAAATTAATAACATAAAATTAATAGCAAACTAATAAAAAGATTCATAACAAGGCATTCTAATAAAAATCTTCAAAATAATATGCAATAATAATGCAATCAACAACAACAGTATTTACATTATTTAAAAAAATTAAATTGAAAGTATAAACCTAATCACGTGTAGCTGAAAAAAAATCCGGAAGCAAATGGTCGATAAGGTGGAGAAATCACACCTTAAAGGCATGTAATAAACCTACCAGGTTTGCCACAGCGAAATGGGGGAGTGCAGTCAGGATGGATTGAGAAATTATAAAAGGCTCAGAAGGAAAAGAGTAGATAAAGCCGAAGGCGCTTTCCTGATAATCCACCAAGCAACTTTTGCTTTTTCATCAGGCTGTCCCAGACATTTTTCGAAAAAACAGGAAAGTGAACAAAAAAGAGGAAAAATGCCTGATTTTACCCTCAGGCAAGAATTGTAAATATCTAATCAAGTTGGCGAACAGAGTAACCGTCTCCTAGAAGGGTTGCATACCAAGGCATAAAGAGCCTCTCCTACCTGAATGCAAATTACAGAGCAATGCACATACTTTTGAAACTTTTACCTAAAAAATTGTAATGCAAATTACAGAGCAACACATATTTTACCATTCCGTAAAAGCTTATATGTAGGGCCTTGTAAATAATATAGAAATAAGGTACACACACACACACACACACACACACACACACACACACACACACACATATATATATATATATATATATATATATATATATATATATATATATATATATATATATATGTGTGTGTATATATATATATATATATATATATATATATATATATATATATATATATATATATATATATATATGCAACGTTCAATTGCAGTCTGCAAGACCATGTGAGGCTCCACCCACTCTTCAAATTTAACAAGATCAATATAAACATATAAAAAGTACAGATGGTGAGTCAAACCTGTGACCACCTAGAACCTAAGTTTGCATTGAAGCAATTACCTTTTACCCTAAACTTATGCCATGTATATATGTGCAAATTAGCACACCATTCTAGCCAGTTTTTGGCAGGATTGTTAAAATTTTAGCAGCTGAACGCTGTAATGATAAAATAAAAAGATTGCAGGTCAAAAATCTGTAAATGGGAATGAGAAAGTTTGCATTTTATGAATCAAAACTTACTAGGGAAATTTTATAATGTCTAGTTAGGTTATTGAGTAAAATTGCATAATTATATAATGTTTGTAATATACACTTTCAAATTTGATAATCACTATTTTCATTAAAACTGTTTTGTAGTAAACAAACTCAGTAAAGTAAGTTGATGCTAATGAGTTAAAGTAACTTATACTGTAAGCAAAATAATGAACTCAAATTTAAAACTTATGTTGGGGATAAAAGGCTGAAAAAGAGAAAGTAGTAAATTTTTATACTGATTAAAGCTAGACCGACATTCACACCCGAATAGGGC
>NC_089787.1:2257465-2327465 GCF_040412425.1 Macrobrachium rosenbergii | reverse complement strand
GTCTCAGAGGCGAAAAGGATGCAATTTCAAATTATTTTTTGAAGACCTTCTATTCCAAATTGCAAAAAAAAATGGTAATATTCAAGTAAGTTTGCAGCATCGTAATTGTAATATATGAAGTTCACAACGTTCTTCTGCGCTTTTTATTTATTTTTTCATTTTTTTTGATTGTGAAATGCTACGTATATTAGTCTTAGGTTATGTGTGTGACACAGAAAATAATACCCATTCTATTTTATATAATTGGAAAACAGGAAAGAAAAATATTGTAAAATACAGCACAATTTTCATGTCAAATCTACAGTTTAATGACCGAGGTGGAAGAGTGCGATTTCCTGTTTATATTTTGAAAGAAGACTTCTAGCAATTAACAGAAAAAAAACCGTTTCCCTCCTACCAGGAGAATTTATTCCTGAAGTTGTTCAGGAATATATAATTATTCTTCATGGAAAATGGTAGAAAATGAAGCCTGCTAACTCATTTGTCTACTCTGAGCTGATTAAGAACACCTGTTGAGGTGATGCTTTAAAGAAAGATCAGGTTGAGCTATTGCTACCAATCAACGGGCTTTAAGTACATCATGGTCTATAAAACACTACTCGGCCAGAACACGTATAAATTAAGCCTTACCAACAGCGCATATACTGTATAGTACATCATTCACCCCACGGTTGCCCAATACCTTGATCCTTCATGATAACCATGTTCATTTATTTCCTCTCCCAGTCTTCATGCGAGAGAAAAACACAAAAAAAATTGTTTATTTCGTAATTCACTTTAATTTGTTTCATACGTATATCGGTAGATTGATAGACGATTGATATATGGATTAGATTCTGTTGTTATTTACAAGATGAACCTTATGAAAGCCGTAAGTTTAGCTTTACCAAATGTTCCCTACTTGTCTCACTTTGCCATCTAACATTTTTTATAGAATCCTAAAGATATTTCGTCTAAAAACATGAATGTGTCCTGGAGAATCCCCTATTACAACATAAAGCCATTCACCCCAGACTGTTTAATATCAGAGGAAATTTTTTGTTTTAAACTATATTGTCCTTCTAACAGAGTTTCACCATGTGCATTTCATTAACTATAAGTTAGACCATATTCTGTTTTAGTTTTACTTGGCGTTCAGCATCTGAAATTATCTCCATTACTCAGAAAAAAAGCATGAGTCAGTGAAATTATTTCATCCTACTGTCGTTTTATTTGGAGAATAACATCTGAACTCATAGGGGTTCCTCTGTCTGGAGTAAGAAAAAAATATATTTTTAAAATAATAAATTTTTTCATTCTTTCAATCCATGAAACAGATCTCTTATCACCATGTGACTCTATGTCTTCACATATATCTTCGTGCTGCTTGTATAGTACATCCCTTCTTTTATTAACACTGTATTCCTTATAAATGTTCATTTTATCAAATGATAAAACTGCAATTTTTCCATCAGAATTAAACTATTTGTTTCTGCTCAAGATCTCTGGATCCCAATGAAAATTTGCTGACATGTTCCTTCAGTATGCTCTCGCTGGGGTTCGACGGAGGATGCGTAACGCCACTGTGGGGTGATGCTAACCTTTTCTTTCTATACCGTGGATATAAGATACTTCTTTTTTAGAGGAATCCCTAAAAGCATTAGGGAAGAGCATTCACCTGGTTTAAGATCATCTTTCATTCTTGGCATATACAAATGCAAAATTATCTACCATTCTCATACAGTTGTGTTTGTTGGTTTTCATCAGAATATGACCCAATGATAGTATAAGGGCAATTTAATGTAACAACTGGCTGTTATTGAGGACAAAATCTCGTATTGGCATAAAGCCAACTCGGCCAAAACCATAACAGCCATTTGTATTTTTTAATGGCGCTCTGTGGGTTAAATAACCTTTGACTCTTACAGATAAATAATGTTTTCTCATTCTTTTCGAAATAGTGTAAACAGGCTAGAGATAAATTCTTTACATGTAAAGTTGTCACCAATCATTTGAATTACAAGTGCAAAAATAGGCTTATTTTTTAAGTGATGCGTCTCCATAAGATGAAATATTCGAAGTACAATATTATTAAAGGCCACATCCATCGATAATACGTATGGTCTCACTTACAACTTTGACAGAATTCTTTAAAAACTTGATATTTATGAAAGCCCCTTTCGGTAAATTCCTTTAATGCCGAGTTGCTGTAAAAAAAAAAAATCACTTTCGAGTTTTTGGAAGCAGTAGTCATTCTTATTTTTTATTTATTCCCAACTAAAACAAGTCGAGAAACAAATACCATCCGAAAGTTCCCTGTAAATGTATATTCAATATGATTTTTTATTACATTAGAAAAAGAACTGATATTGTCATATTGCAGGAATCCATATTTACAAATTTCTAGAGTGGTGATCTACAACAATAGATTTCACCAAATAAAGATTACTGACCATTAATTAAAAAGAAATGTGTGCATGGTATATATCACAAACTGGATTTCACTAAACTGTCTATGGCACTCACGGAACTCAGTATTGAAAAGGAACTCCTCTTTTGAAATGGGGTTGTCAAACTAGTGTTGACCATGAACCAATTGCTTTTGCTCTTTATCTGAAAGGAAATAGTGCGTGGTTTGATGAAAAAAAAAAAATATGTCACCCTTTTTGAAATGATTAAATTGGAGTTAAAAGAAAATTAATTATTTTCAAAAGGACGAAAGATCAAGGAGACCAGAGAAGGGGGACAGGAAGATCGCCATCTATATATAACAGGATGAACGAACGTCAGCACCGCCTGCAGGCAGGGAGTCGCAGCCATCCAAGGAATAACCGGAGAGGTGTCCAGATGCCTAACGTGGGCGAAACTTACACTTTAGGATATTCTGTCGCCCAAACTTAATAGTGGCCTTGGTGATAAAAAATAACATCGTCCCAACAAAGGAGAAAGCAGCCAAGATCAATGCCGTTTATAAATTTACGTGTCCCCAAAATCCACCTGTATTGGCCATACTACGACTGCCCTGAGTATCGCAGAAATCACGGTGCCCTTTGCCAGATTACACCGAACGGCATGACAGGTGATCAGCAGTAGACGAACTAATACAAGCAACAGCAATAACCGGACAAGACATTAAACAGACGGCATCACAATAAGTCCTACGATCCACTAGGATGTAAAGGGCGCTGGACGTGGAGGTCGGGACCCGGGTAGCGAGAAGGGATATCTGAAGGCCTTGAAGGCAGGAGACATGGCTTAACCGAAAGCCCAGCATTCAGTCAGTATTCAGCGGGCCTGTCAATTTGTCTTCTGAATAGGTAACATATGAATGACCACGCTGTATTACTTCCCAGCTGCTTGTTGCAGCAAATAACATTGTGCTCGGTATGTACCCTCGCCTGAGGACGGTGTGCTTGACACCAAAATAAGTACTTATTATGAATCTGTAAGTGAGCAAGTGACAATTAAAATTCGAGTGGTTCTTCAAAGCTTTCCCAATTTCTGTGAAGAAGCCCGCTGTGACTGACAAAGTGTAAGACGAAGAAATAATATTATAAGGAGAAATAAGAATAAAACAACAAGTGCCAACCAAATAGAATAATGGAAAATGAAATAATAAACAAAAATGTCTTTTTACCGAACGGTGGCAAACAACAGAAAAAAAGCTCCATAACATGGAAAATTTATGCCACGAAGCTATTAGTCTGAATTTCCGCTCAGATTCAACCATAATTGTATACGAGGAAAAACTGTGCCATTTTATATATATATATATATATATATATATATATATATATATATATATATATATATATATATATATATATATATATATATATATATATATATATATATATATATATATATATATATATATACTGTATATTGTGGAAGATAATAAACAACAACATTTAATCTTTAGTGCCACTTTATAATAGATCATGGTAAGAATAAATGAAAATTGAAAAGAAATGTGGTGCAAGTCATGTATGTCTTCTGCCTTACATTTATGAATGCATAGCGTTCACCAGCAATAAACGCCAGAGATACGTATAATGGAAACGCCATAACATCACACAATAATGGCGCCATCGGCCAGATATGAATGAGCAGTAATGGTCTTGAATATGCATGAAGATTGGCTAGAATTTCTGTGCGGTTTGGAATACTAAATCGCCTGCATAAACCCCGTTTCTGGAATCCGCCGCCATATCTAAACTCCAAGTTAATATTCCATCTAAATTCTGTTTTTGTTTTTGTTTTACTAATGGCAGCAACACAATGATATACTTGTGTGAAGTCTCATAAATATATTAGCTTTGCTAAACGCACAGGGGGTGACATTCTGTCTTGTTATTCATTGGTCTTTTGACGTTAACTGTTCAGGAATGTTTGCTTATTTTGAGTCTGCAGCTTTCGAACTGAAGAATATTTGTCCAGTAGGACTCGACAAATTAAACGGATAAGATTCAGATCCGCTTTATTGATGATATGTGTTTAAGGATTGTCACATTAAAACTATAAATACTTTACGTAATAAATCATCTTTAACACAAGGTCTCACTATTCTGACATCTAAGACATTACCAATGATACAAAAAAAAATTACCCTTGCGCAAGTTTATTATTACAATCGAATGCAAGATCATCAGTCGACGCACACAAAACTTAACTTCATTTCTAGGTTCAACATTCGCAAGTTTCCTTTCTTTCAATATGGTGGTTGGTTTAGGTGAAGGCGGCCTGGCCTGTAAGTGTGGAAAAGTTGAAATGGAAGTAGGATACCTGCTCTGGATCTCCTGTCTCTGCACACGACCCAAAGCATTCGGTGCCTCACAGCGAATATCAACTCAAGGAAGTTTTTACAACTATTCTGATGTTAAGAAGATGGATCATTTGGCAGAAGTGCTACCTATCACCCATCAGCATATCGTAGACGTGCTCCTTTTCCCTGCCTCCAACCTAGAATTCGAGGTCTGACCTGTAGTCTTCCTTTTGTTGTAAAGCTGTCCCAACAGGGATAGCATCTCACAGCGGGAAAAGACATGAAGTTTGATAGTCTATGACCTGAAACTTTCGTCTGAAAGTCCATCATGCTTACCCTGAGGCTCGCAATCTCTCCCTTGAACATCTGCTCTGGTTTTCTTGTGAAGAGTGAGTTTGCTGCGTTTAGCATAACATGCAGCTCGAACCGTTCATGAGAGCCAAAGTACCCTTTCAACCACACCTATTGCATTTTCTTTTACGATAGACCATGTAATATAACTTATTTTATATTTTTCTATAATAATCTCATGCCTTGACAAACGTCTCTGTTCTTCTTGAATTCACATGCTAGAGTTCCCTTTTATGAACATTAATTGCATAGAAATATAGCCTACCATAAAAGGTACATGACGAGATGAGTGTTATAGCTACAAATAAGATTTACTATGCATTTAGAACACACCACTAGTAATAACACTAGGAAAAACAAGACTATCACATTGTTTGGAATGTTTTTTTTTTTTTTTTCGGGAGAGGCCATAAATTATCAAATGGTTATGAACAGCACTAGTTTCTGCTGTTCTCCATTTTATGAGTTTTGGCATTCACAAACAATTTTCTTTATATATTTGGTGAGTGAGATGAAGTAACGCAACGATTTTGAAGGCGAAGAGTTTTTTTTACTGCATATTTCTGTCATGTAAATGTTGTCTTTGGAGCTGAGCAATAAATTGTGTTTGATAATTCAGCTGATGAAGAAAATGTCTTATTTTTATGTTCGAAGAGAGGGTGGTGAAAAATTAATATTACTTTGTCTTTGACAACAGTTTAAAAATGTTTTGCTTCTAAAGTAAATAATGAAAATTACTGTTGGTTAATGTCGTCCGAAGAATTATTGTGCCATACAAAAGTAAATCATTCTTCATAGTTGTTCATAATTTCGTTTAGCGAGAATTTAAAAGCAAAATTACGATTCACAAAATGTTTCCATTAGATAAAAAGTTCATAAATATTATTTCATCATTCCTTTCCACGATGTGAGTACTCTTACCTGGAATACCACTACCATGGAATCGGATAATAAGACCCATAAACTATTCGATTTTCTAAACCAAAAACCAAGGTGTTGCCACAAACAAGCCAGAATAATAATTTTTAGTAACAATTTAACAGCCAAAGGTGGGCCAAACTTATAGGGACGGGAATGTTGAATTCTTGCCTGCAACTTGCCGCTGATTCTTAAAGACTGAATGTTAATATTTTTACTCTTTTCTAAGATTATTCAAGGATGGTTATTTTTTTTATAGTTGTCTAACTTTGACAAGACGATAAGCTATTTAATTTTGGAAACTATACTTTGATAACAAAATATTAGGTTTGGGAATGAGAACAGACAGCTTTAGCGTAGTTAACATTATTATTTAACAAACTTGGTTGAGGTGTTTTAGTGACTCAGCTTTGGTATTGGAGGTGTATTCAATATCATTCATCTTGGCAAAAAGTGAATCAGTAGGGTGACTGGTATTGAACCCAAGAACGGTGACTATCGGTGATGTCAAGAATATTCTTCTCTTAATAATGCTGTTGTAGTCCTTTGGTGTGGATGACGAAACACAACAGTAACTGAGTACTAATAGATGGTAATCCATCTATTAATCTCACTGGAAGTGTGAGAATCTTCATGAATGGTGTTTTGAGATGGGGAATAGTCGTACCCGTTGGCTTGGATTAGGCAGAGTCTGGCCACATGGTCCTTTTGCCATTTTCACACCTCTATGTCATAGAACTGGGAGGAAAATCTCCCTCAGTTGATTAGTATTCGTTAGGTGTCACATTTCCCTGACATTCCTTAAATAATAGTTTAGCATGACTTTATGTCTAGTAAAAAAAACAAAAGTGAACATACACGCACACACACCACGGAAGTATGGGTGTTAGATGTCAGCTAAAGGAAGTGATTTCTGGGAATCAGCAAAACCAGTTTGAGGAATTAGCATTCCAGTGAATGGGTATGGTCGATGAGGAAATATCTTAGTGTGACAAAATAGAAATGCAAACACTAAGGAGTTGTACAAGTGACAGACAAATGAATGTTAATTAGAAGAGGAAAAGTGGGGATAATTCCTAAAAAAATTAAGATTATGGCAAGTCTTGGGTGCTCTCCATATTGTTTGTTGTCCTTTTCTGTGTAGTATTACTGATTAGAGAGCTGTTTAATTGCACACACAAACAACGCACACATTATACATCCATACATACATATGTGTATAACTGAATTACGAAAATATGGAACATGATGAATATATATAAATAAAGACAGGATCCACGAAGGAAAGAGAGGCAATGGAGTGCTGCAAGGCCTTTCGACTTATAGTCCTTTACTTAGCAGACTGAAGAAATATAAAAAAAAATTACAAAGAAAGATCGTATAAATAACAGATAGGGATTACAAAGGAAGAAAATGTGTACCTTCAATCCAGCACAATTGAAGAATGAGCAGACCTACCAAAACAGGGTAAATATTTAAGAGGTTTTACAAAGGATTAGGCTCAACGGCTCAGAAGCATGGAGGGGACAATTAAAAGATTGCACAAGGAAGGTGACTGACCACCAAATTTTTTTTACAAAAGTACAACTCAATGATTCTCATTTTGGTAAACAAACATTTGTACAAGGTGAGCATTTTTACAAAAAAATATATATATTAAACATACGAATACATAGAAATTATATATAAGGTGGCTAATTTTTAATTAAGTCAGTGATTTTATCTAGTAGGTCGTTCTTGAACATTTTACTCATACGGGAGTCCAAATAATACATGCAAGGGATAAGATGAAAATTGCAGCTTTGTCATCTCCATCTGTCATTTATACGAGCTTTCTTTGTAATCTTATCTTTATATTTCTTCAGTCTGCTAAGTAAAGGACTAAAAAGCGAAAGGCCTTGCAACACTTCAAATGTTTCTCTCGCCTTCGTGGATTATGTCTTCATATGTGTATGTGTGTATGTATGTATATATATATATATATATATATATATATATATATATATATATATATATATATATATATATATATATATATATATCAGTAAGCTACAAAACGTCTCTTAATATCCAATTGCTTACTCGAAATAATATATTTTATATATGTTACGAAGGGGAATTTTTATTTGATAATAAGTTCGTCGTCCCGTGGGCTTGACCAGCGAAGACAACAACTCAGACCACAGTGGACGCTTTAAACCACACGGCCGTCCACTGTAGTCCTGAGTTCTTGTCCTTCGCTGGTTCGAGCCCACGGACGACTCTAACTTATTATCAACTAAAAATTCCCTTCGGTAACATATATGAAAATATATTATTTCCGAGGTAGAGCGAATTGATATTAAAGGACGTTTGTAGCTTATTGATTGTATATGAATCACGGTGATGTGATAAAAGTCATATATATATATTGTTACGTGTGAGGGTCTTGCTGATCATGTATTATTCAATTTACGTAATTTTTACGGCCCTGCAAACCAAGATTACACGTAACCTGCCACTTGAAGCCAAAAGTTAACCTCAAAGACAGACGTTAATTAGCCAAAGGTCGCCAGTTAAGGGTTATTAACCTTAACAAAGAATATTTGAGATGAATTTGATTTTAAACGCAACGTTCTTCCAAACATTCGGACGCGAGGCATACAAAGCATCGAGATTTAACCTGATGTTGCTTACCCTAAATCCTAGGTATTTTACTGGAATAACGGGGTTGAAGCTAACAACATAATAAGGAGGCTTTAATCTAGACTTCGTAAACACATATACAGTAAGTGGGGATGAAGGAGAAACAAAGAAATGCGAAATACAGAAAAGATAAAAGAATGGGCGAAGTTTTGAACAAAAGCGACTTTACCTTAGGACGAACGTTGTGCGCACCAACACCGCGGGGGTCTTCGCAATTGCTTCTTCACTTCACTAATAGGATAATAGACAAAGACAAGGAGAAGAGGCCCGTCGAACATGTGGTCTCTCCGAATGCTCCAGTCTCTCTGCCGTTCCCTGACCGGCCTGGGTCAAAACAGGCCTACAGTCATGCCTTAGGCGTCTACGCTCTGTTAAAAACATTCGCCACGAGAGACAGGTAAAAGGAAAAAAGGACCTTAGGACCACCTATTTTTAAGGCTGATATGGGAAATTTTCCTACAGGGTGGAAGGCCTAACTTACCTATCCCGTTCTCCAACGGACGTTAAGGTTTGAACTGAAGACGCTTCTAGCGTGAGACAAAGCAATTTCCCTGTCTTGATCAGGCTGATACTACTATCCCTAAATGTTCGAGGGCTTAACAGCGTAAATATTTATAAAAGCTCCCTTTAAGAGGGCCTTCACTCCCTTTTCGGGCGTGAAGGTCTATACTAAGCAAGCTGTTCGCCTCTCGTAGGTTACTCTCCTTCCCTGAGCAGATTAGTCCTGGTTAGCCTACCTAGCTACAGAACTACCTAACCCTAGATAGGATATGAGCTATAATCACTACTTAACCTAATTCTAATAGTACTAGAAGGTGCTCACGGTTATTATAGGCTACCTCCTACAATCATGATGTGTTTTAGACCCAGCCTAGTGGTACATTCTATGATATTCCCTAGCCTAACCTATCCCTAACCCGGACCGTAGCACCAACATAAGATTTAATATTCTAACTAAATTACAACATGGTTTATGTTTAATACAATTAAAATTTACTAGTTAATTCATAAGGGTTGCCTCATATGATAAATGGGTGCCTCACTGAGGTCTTAGGGCCATGCGTGTCACGAGCATCGTGGCTCGTTTCACAATAGTTAAGATTACTGAAATTAGTTAGGCTACTTACATGATTACTGCGGCTCGGTGGTAAGTGGGAAGAACAAGGCTACTAAATTGATGTACCGTACTTTAAGGTGGCCTAGGCTAGGTATTAAGTAAAAGGAAGAGATCACACTGGCTACCTTCTCTGGGCAAGGGGCCAGGATCACTCTTAGATGTTAGGGCACTGGTGCCGAGAGGGCACTAGTGCCAGGATGGGCTTATAGCTTCGGCAACTACTGGGCTTTCTTCCGCCCTTCTTCTTCTTCTTCTTCGGGTTCCTCCAAGGCCTATCAGTAGCTGGCCTAGCAGGTGATGAAAGCACCGACCTGGGACAGGCCAGAAGGGCTAGCGGGCGCGAAGTCAGGGGCAACTGCAAAAAGCTGTGGGAGGACTCCCTACTCCGGCTGCTGCGACAACCGGAGCGAGAGCGATCTCGACTTCTGCATCCGAGGATGCCAGTTCCTGGTCTTCCAAGGAAGGGGTACCATTTCGATCCTCCAGGGTTCATCCCCTGGAGTCAAATTCTTGCAAAGAAGAAGGTTCGGATGCTGAGGCTCTCCAGTCGCAATGATCAGCTGCATGGGGAATCCTAAATCTCCCGGAGGAGGATTCGCCTCATGATTTAGACCCAGCATGGGGGCCTTTTCCACTGGTAGCTCAACGTCCGTGGCGGACGGAGTCTGGCACTGCTCAGTGCTCGCAAGTGGCACTGGCAGCAGTTGAGGGTCAGGCATGCCTGACAAGGGGTCCGGAGGTGCAACACCTCTCGGACGACTTGCTTGGCTGCGGCACAGATTCCTGCCCCAGCAGGAGATCGTAGCTCTCGGTGAGTTTTGTTCGGGGCGTCCGCTGGCGTTGCTTGGTTGGGCAGCCTCCCAATTTGTGGAGTGGTCTGCCCGCTTGCACGTCCTGCAGCGGTACTGCTCCTCCTGAATCCCTCTTCGCGGGAGGGGGAGGACTCTTGGTGGGCCAGCCCTTCGCAATTGGGAGGGCTAGGCCTGGAATAGTTTGTTGTGCCCCTTCCGCGGACCACTTTGGTCGGCGGAAGGTGGAGGTTTGTCATGGTTGAGAGGTTTACATGTGGCCTCTGTGGAGGAGGTAACGGCTGCGAAGTGGTGTTGGTGACGGGCTTCCGCAGAGAAGATCCCGACCCAACAAGAAGACCACTCGGGCCGAATTCACCTACCACGCCAAAGCGGTGGGGTATCGTGCCCCAAGGTGTCATTACCTGGAGTTGGACCGTAGGAACGGTAATGGTGTGGCCCTCTATCCACTTCATTTCCCACCGGGTTTCTTTCGTCAACCATGGCACCAGCTGGCACTTGGGCCCTAGTGATCAGGCTAATGTCTGCCGCAGTGTCTACTGTGACCGGAAGGGTCACTGGCAGGCTAGTGCTCTGAAGAGGGGCCACCGAGATGAACTGGGTTTCCAGTCTCTCGGGGTAAAGGATCCGGTGCGGACCAGCAGCAGAAAATGAAGTGCTGATTAGGTTGACAAATTTGGTGGTGGGGACATGATGTGGACAGGCCAGAGATCCAGCATTGTAGTGGCTAGCAGCCCCACAGGATCTGCACGGGCCTTTTGGATGGGCTCGGTGTCCTGCAGTAACTGTTGGAGGAGAGGGCTGAGCGGATGAATCGGGGGCGAGTTCTGGCTGGTAGGGTTAGGCTGCTTATTAGTGCCGAGTTTGTATCGGCACTCAGCTTCAGCGTGGCCCCCCTTCTTGCAATAGTTGCACAGGGTCTTGCTAGGCAGTCCATTCTTCGGGCGAGTGGAGTTCGAGAGGTAGGCCGGAGGGGTGATTCGCTTCTGAGAAGTGCTATGCGACTGATTGAAGGTTTCCACGAATCAGCCATGCGACAAGCTTCCATAAGTGTGGAGGGCTGCTTATCGTTAAGATATACCGCAAGGGGCCCTGGCACACATTGGAAAAGGTCTTCTAGCATGGTCCGATTGAAGAGATCCTGAAACGTCGTGCAGGCCAAGGAGTCGAACCAGCGCGCATCGGACTGGGTTTTGTGACATGCCCATTCCGTCCAAGACCAGCCGACTTCCTTGGCAAGACCTCGGAACCGTTGTCTCCATTTTTCTGGGGTTATCTCTGCAGGCCTTGGTAATGACTCTACGAACTTCCGCCATGTTGCCTCTCTGGCTCTTCTCCAGTGAGCGAAGCGCTGCCTTGGCTTTTCCCTCCATATGCTTGGCTAGTATTAAGGCTCTCTCCGTCTCCGTGGTGCTGTAGTTATCGAAAAGAGCCTCGATCTCCTCCAGCCATGCTTCTGGCTCGTCCTCAGTCCACTTGGGGACTAGAGAATTGATGCTCGAAATTGGAGCGTTTGATGCAGCAGGTGTAGGACTGGAGGCTTGATGGCTAGCCATAGCTTCGGCATTCTCCATTTTCGCTCTCAAGCTCGAGCTCCTTCTCCTTTAGGGCTAACTCAGTTTCCTTGCAGGCTAACTCATGCTGTCTCCTTCTTTCATCTCTTTCCTCTTCATATTGCCTTTGCTCGGCGTCATACACCCTTCATTCTTCTTCATACTTCCTCTGCTCGGCTTCATACTTCCTCTGCTCGAGTCTTTCTTCCTTCTCCCGCTTGGCCAAGTCGTCCACTTGCTCCCTTAACCCAGGTGGTAAGTTCCGAGCGGTGAGACCTGCCGCTGTCCCCAGCCCCAGGAAGGTTTTATAATGCTCTGTGGCCATGGTTCTGGTGGGGAAGGGCGTCTAACCGGGTCGACTGGGCGTATTTTGGGCAGCGAGGAAGTGTCTCTTCAATGACGTGGCACCCTTTCAAAAGGTGGCACTGTAGTTTGGGTGTGCCGTGTACAGGTCACACTGGTGGCACTCAGTATCCCTAGGCACTGGTGCAGGTTAGGTCCCAGAAGAACCTCCTCTTCTGTGTTCCCTTTGTTTTCTTTAGTGGCACTTATGGTGCCAATGTGTTCCTAGGGACCCTCTACTGGAGTCCAACTAGGCTATATGGGAGGAAAGGCACTCTACACCCCTGCAGAGTGCAACAATCGAATGAGAGAGAAAGGGAAGGTAAAAGAGAGAGAGAGAGAGAGAGATAGAGAAGTAAGCTATTCATGATGACAGTGCTGCAAATTATTGGCACTGTGGAATAAAGTGAATTTGGGTTTTTTTTTTTTTTTTTTCTTTAAAGATCCTCGTGAGTGGCTGGTCCCAGTACCGGCCCCAGTGCTGGCCCCTTCTTTTTTCAGATGGTGAAAACTACTGTTTGCTTCGGTCTGGGTAGCAGGCCTCACTCGTGACCGACAGTTTATCACTGTATCGTAATTACTCTTAACTTGTCCTCATCTATTGTGAGACAGAGGTGTTTCTTTTATTTGGCTTATTGTATTCGAATTAATTAGCCTAGTGTCGGCCGTTCTTTCTTTGAAGAGGGTCACGTACACTTGGGTTAGGAATGCTTACTTGAACGACGAGAGAGAGAGAGAGAGAAAGAGAGAGAGAGAGAGATTTTCAATCAGCGAATTTCTTGCTGCTTGAGAACATGTAAACAAAGATTTTATACATGCACAATGGCATGGATCTTAATAAAATGATATAGATGCGTCGTCTTGGCTTCCTTAGGGATAACTTTATTATCTTAATTTTCCTGGGAGCCGACGTCCCAAATGTTTATCGTAAAATTTTAAATTCTCTTTATATGATTTTTATAGTAGGTATTCGTATAGGAACTTGTGGTATTACTCCTAACTAAGGCCTATCTTTCCCTGCCTAAATTATCTTTTGGTTTTTTCCTAGCTAAGATATTAGGAGGTGGCTCGGGCAGATTCTGGTCACAATAACAAGGTCTTTGAGATGGCGGCCAAGGTCCCGTTAGGCCTAAATTTCAAAACAACCTCGGGCGGCGAAGGAACCCCAAAATGGCCGTTCTCTCACAAACAGTTCGAACAATTTCAAAACAATCGCGCGAACACGGCGGAGGAATCCAAGATGGCGGGTATTTTCTTTTTCAAACAAATTCAAAAACAACGCAACAAATGCAGGTATCCAGATTTTACTTTAAATATACCACTCATGCATAGCGTTTTACGTTACGGATGGAAAACTAAATTACCAAACAACTTTGTCTTTTGTTATCGTATTCTCACCCGGACATTAAACAAAGAATGAAAAGAGAAATGCTAGTCTGCCTGCGTAAATTTACATTGTTGAACGGTACCTTTATTGTAAAATTACTATTTCAGTTCGTTTGCTACTTCACTGACACGGTTTTGAATGATTCCCGCTATATGCAAACAATAACGATCGGAATTGCCGACGCGATTAGTATATTACTTTGTGTACATGAAACGGGCTCCGCGATTCGGCCTTTGAATTCGTTACTTGAACGACTTGATTCACGATCCGAACACGGTAATGTCCTTGTCTTAGACATTATAAATTATGACGCTCTGCTCTCGAGTCGCACACTTTTTACCTACAGCTAATTCTCACTACACTCGTTATTATAACTATTGTCTTTACTGCTTATTATTATGCCTCGTTCCTTGTTTGGAAGAATGAAATGGAGTTCGATATCTGACTTTTATCTTTTTTGGAATTAATGTAATTTAATTTCCTTTTTCTCCAGATCCTTTTCTAAAATGTACTTTAGATTCTACACAAGGTCGCCAATGTTACATGTGAGGGTCTTGGTTGATCATGTATTATTCAATTTACGCAATTTTTACGGCCCTGCAAACCAAGATTACACGTAACCTGCCACTTGAAGCCAAAAGTTAACCTCAAAGACAGACGTTAATTAGCCAAAGGTCGCCAGTTAAGGGTTATTAACCTTAACAAAGAATATTTGAGATGAATTTGATTTTAAACGCAACGGTTCTTCCAAACATTCTGACGCGAGGCATACAAAGCATCGAGATTTAACCTGATGTTGCTTACCCTAAATCCTAGGTATTTTACTGGAATAACGGGGTTGAAGCTAACAACATAATAAGGAGGCTTAATCTAGACTTCGTAAACACATATACAGTAAGTGGGGGATGAAGGAGAAACAAAGAAATGCGAAATACAGAAAAGATAAAAGAATGGGGCTTAAGTTTTTAACAAAAAGCGACTTTACCTTAGGACGAACGTTAAAGATCAACACCGCTGGGAGTCTTCGCAATTGCTTCTTCACTTCACTAATAGGATAATAGACAAAGACAAGGAGAAGAGGCCCTGTCGAACATGTGGTCTCTCCGAATGCTCCAGTCTCTCTGCCGTTCCCTGACTGGCCTGGGTCAAAACAGGCCTACAGTCATGCCTTAGGCGTCTACACTCTGTTAAAAACATTCGCCACGAGAGACAGGTAAAAAAGGAAAAAGGATTTAGGACCACCTATTTTTAAGGCTGATATGGTAAATTTTCCTATAGGGTGGAAGGCCTAACTTACCTATCCCGTTCTCCAACGGACGTTAAGGTTTGAACTGAAGACGCTTCTAGCGTGGGACAAAGCAATTCCCTGTCTTGATCAGGCTGATACTACTATCCCTAAATGTTCGAGGGCTTAACAGCGTAAATATTTATAAATATATATATATATATATATATATATATATATATATATATATATAAATATATATATATATATATATATATATATATATATATATATATATATATATATATATATATATATATATATATATATATATACATATATACATACATACATGGGGAGAGAAAGAGAGAAGAAATATCTAAAATAGAATTTACGAAACCTAGGGAATGGCTTACACTGAAGTGTAATTATTATTGATAAGTGCTTCTTTACGCTTCTTTACCAGCCAAAATTCAATTCAAGGTCTGGTTAGAAACAGTGCACAGTAAATTTGGGAATATAAAAAATGTTACATGGTTATAGGTAGCAAAAATCCACAGTTAGCCAAGTGTTAAAAGCTTTCAAGTGAGCTATTGTGGTGATGAGTTAAGGTCAGTTCTAAATGGAGAACCTGAATTAGATAGGCGTATAGAAAGCACAGTCGATACCAATAAGAAATTGTTAAGATAACAAATCAAGAAGAGTTGGATTATGTGGATCTATTCATATTCCGGTAAACCAAGAAGCTGCATATATTTCTTGTCTGCTTTTTAGCAAATTTTATAAAATGAAGGAACTTATATCTCTCTTGACTCCATCTTACCAAGATTGTCTTAAGTGAAGAAGAATGTCAGATCCAGACGGATCAGTCTCTGAACCATAAAGGCTAATATCTGAAACCTCTTAAATACCTTTCTTTGAGAAAGAACTATAAAGGAAAAGGGGAAAATGTGATATGTCGGGTCTAATGAAGTTCGAGGGCTTCTTTTCAAAACACTGGATTCACGAATCGCAGTTCATAGTTTATTAAATTGGTTTTATCCCTTCAAGTTTTTTGTTATTATTTGTTATATCTCTTGCCATACTTTTTTTTTTTACTGTTTTATTTTTTTTCAGGAATGGACTACTTTCCCTCTTGGGTTTGTAGTTGGATAATAATATCAGTTACAATGATAATTACAATGCTAAATTAATCAAGATAATTACTTATGTTAAAAGAATCAGCATCTGAAAACCGTAAAATAAAAAAAAAAAAGATATAGGTATAATGATAATGAAAAGGATATTTCTTATTGTGTTTTAAAATAGTCCGACAATGACAAAACTGATTCAAAATAAATTAGTGCACTGAAAAATGTACGTTTATTATTTGCGACAAATAGGTAGGCTACTTGGAAGTAGCGCATTTATATATATATATACTGTATATATATATATATATATATATATATATATATATATATATATATATATATATATATATATATATATATACATATGTGTGTGTGTGTGCGTGTGTGTGTATGCAGATTGGAGTAACAGAAAGACGTTCTGTTTTCTTCTTTATCCATTTAAAAATACTCCGACGTTTCGTATTTCTTGAACTTAAACAGTAATTGTGTATACAGTAAAAGGTATACACATTATATACTTGTTAACACCATCTCCAATACAGCATGAAGGAACACGTGCTTGAGAATATCACAAAATCCATGTTAAAGGACAATTTTAAAAAAGGACAACCTTAAAAACATTTAAAGGATATTTTAAAAAGTATTTAAAAAAAAAAGAACAACAGCAGAAGAATGCCAGGGCCAACACGAAAAGTAAAAGACACCTACCCAAACTGGTATTGTAAAGCAAACTGACACAGACAACCAAAACCAATGCATGGGGGAGGGGTGGGGAGGGGGAGCACAAACAAAGAGGTGCGTTAAGCGATGAACAGCTGGGTGGAAGTTGATTGGTAATTAACGGTAGGGACATTTAGTTTTATCATAACAGATTCAAGTGTGGTTAAGTTCTTCTACGTATCGGGTTCTCCCCTCAACACTAAAATCCTTATCATCTATGTCTCTTACAAATTTTGATGTGATTTCTTACATTGGACTGCTCGGGATTGGATAATCGACACCCTTTTCTAAAATTAACTCCTTGATGAGAGAAGATTTGGACTTTTAACAGCCTCCTGGTACAACCGATGCAAGTGCCAAGATCACATCTAGGACAATGATATTTATAACTCACACCAGAAGCAAATAAGGGGCTAATCCTGTCCTTGACATGGAAAAGAGATCCAATGGTTCATAGGTTTATTGGGACGAACTTAAGATTAAGCGCAGGTAATTGTTCGTTGAATAGTCTGATACATATTTTTTACGAAATCTACTGTCACGTAAAGAAAAAGAAAACATGCATGCAAACATAATTTTGCGGCACTATGGACTGAGGGTGGAGGGTTAAGTTTCAAATTAAGCAATTTGTTAAGAGCTCTAACGAAAATCGCTGGCGGGTAGTAATTACTCTTAAAATAATCATTGAGGATAATCACCTTAGCATGAAACGTGGAGCAATTTGAGGTCAGGCTCTATGAAGGAGAGTGGACAAGGAATTCATTTAAAATTGTAAAAACATGAGTTATAAAAATTCGTGCCAAGGCCAGTAAAAGTGTTCTTCCTACAAATGCCTGTATGGAAGCCAATTTCATCTCTAGTTACCTTTAGGTCAAGGAAGGGGAGAGAATTATGGGTTTCAGTCTCAATGGTAAATTTAATGTTCTGGTGTTGTGCATTTAAATGTTCCAAAAATGCGTCAGCATGGTAGTAAAATCTAAAAAGGGCAAATGTATCATCAACGTAACACTTATAAAAAGTGGACAGAAGTCAGAAGGACATTCATCGATAGCTAGCTCCTCCAGGGAGTTCATAAAGATGTTGGCAAAGGTCGGTCCCAAAGGACTGGCCATTGCCATCCCCTCTATTTGTTTAAAATCAGTACTAGTAAAAATGAAGTCTTTTTCCAGCACAGCCAATTCTAGAAGTGATTTAAGCTGATCTTAGTAAATTGATTAAGATAGGAATTATCAGTAGGAAATAACTTTTTAAAAATGACGTCTAGGGTCTCAGCTACAGGAACACTAACTTATGAACAGCGATTCTATGTCAAAACTAACCATGAACAAATCTAGGTCTTGCTTATTGATTTCGTCCTTGAAGGTGGTCGAATTCGTCAAGGTGTACTTATTGTTTGTAAGGGGCATAAGTAATGGGGCAAGGAACCTGGCTATTTTATAGCTGGAATTTGCCAAAGTTGGCAAACCGAACCTTTACAACATTACCAAACCTGGAGACAAAACTACTAGATTCCTTAGGACACTTATACAAAACAAAGTAATAGACGACAGTACTTGTCAGGACCTCCTGATGACTGTATCTACATCCAGAGTTATCTGAGGACTGCCCAAAAACACAAGGAAGGAATTCCCCTCAAACCCATTCTTTCCTCCATTAATACTTCTAGCTATAAAATGTGCAAGTTCCTTCTCCCATTGCTTCAGCCCCTTGCCAACAATAAGTACACTTTGACGAATTCGACCACCTATAAAGACGCAGTCATTAAGCAAGACCTAGATTTGTTCATGGTTAGTTTTGACGTAGAATCGCTGTTCACAAATGTTCCTGTAGCTGAGACTATAGACATCGTTTTAAAAAAGTTACTTCCTACTGATAATTCTTATTTTAATCAATTTAGTAAAGCTCAGTTTAAATCACTTCTAGAATTGGCTGTGCTGGACACGGCCTTCATTCTTAATGGTAGTGGTTTTAAACAAATAAAGGGGATGGCAATGACCAGCCCTTTGGGACCGGCCTTTGCCAACATCTTTATAAACTCCCTGGAGGAGCTAGTTATAGATGAATGTCCTGATTTCTGTCCACTCTTTTTATAAATGGAATGTTAATGATACATTTGCCCTTTTTAGATTTGACTACCATGCTGATGCATTTTTGGAACATTTAAATGCACAACACCAGAACATTAAATTTACCATTGAGATTGAAACCCACAGTTCTCTCCCTTCCTTGATGTAAAGGTAACTAAGGATGAAATTGGCTTCCATACAGGTATTTATAGGAAGAACATTTTTACGGGCCTTAGCACGAATTTTTATAGCTCATGTTTTTAAAATTTTAAAATGAATTCCGTGTCCACTCTCCTCCATACAGCCATTAACCTGACCTCAAGTTGGTCCGCGTTTCATGCTGAGGTGATTATTCTCACTGATTATTTTAAGAATAATTACTACCCACCAGTGACTGTCGTTAGAGCTCTCAACAAATTGCTTAATTTGAAACTTAACCCTCCACCCTTAGTCCATAGTGCCCCAAAATTATGTTTGCATGCAAGATTTCTTTTTGTACATGACAATAGATTTCATAAAAAAATGTATCAGGCTATTCAACGGACAGTTACCTGCTCTTAATCTTAAGTTCATCCCAATAAACCTACGAACCACTGGATCTCTTTTCCATGTCAAGTACAGGATTAGCCCCTTGTTTACTTCCGGTATGATTTATAAATATCATTGTCCTAGATGTGATCTTGGCGCTCACATCGGTTGTACCAGGATGCTGCTAAAAGTCCGAATCTCCTCTCATCAAGGAGTTAGTTTTAGAACAGGGTGTCGATTATCCAATCCCGAGCAGCCCAATGTAAGGAATCACAGCAAAATTTGTAAGACACACACAGATGCTAAGGATTTTAGTATTATGGGGAGAACCCGGTACATAGAAGAATTAACTACATATGAATCTATTATGATTAAATTAACTGTCCTTACCCTTAATCACCAATCAACTTCCACCCAGCTGTTCATCGCTTAATGTACCTGCTGTAACCTCTTTGTTTATACTCCCCAACTCCCTCCCCCGCTGCACTGGTTGTCTGTGTCAGTTTGCTTTACACTACCAGTGTGGGTAGGTGTCTTTTGCTTTTCGTGTTAGCCCTGGCATTCTGCTTTTCTGCTCTTTTTTTAAATACTTTTTTTAAATATCTGTTCTACGTATACACAATTACTGTTTAAGTTCAACCCTTTTTCAGCTTGGAAAGTGTATCAAGAGGTACGAAACATCAGCGTGTTTTTAAATGGATAAAGAAGAAAAAAGAATGCCTTTCTGTTACTCCAGTCTGCCTGTTGTTTGAGTGTCTGCTCCTGTCTTCATTTTATGCATAACACACATGCACACACACACACACACACAGATGTATATATATATATATATATATATATATATATATATATATATATATATATATATATATATATATATATATATATATATATATATATATATATATATATATATATGTGTGTGTCTGTGTGTGTGTGTGTGTTGTGATGCTGTTTGTGTGTGTGTGTGTGTGTGTTTTATGAATGATGATTGATCTATTACTCTTACCTTGGCGTCGCTGATTCTGGCTCGGGATCAACACTCACAAAACAAGAAAAAAATGCTAATTTACAAGAAATTGTAATTTAAGAAGATATTCAGTAGAGAAATTCTAGATCTTAATTAATTACATGTATATACATTTAATCAGAAGAGTAAATTACACAGAGCCGTTCAAGCTGGCTCTTGTCACCCATGGTGTTAGACACAAGAATGAACTAATTGGAGTGCCAAACAGTGATGCAATCAATACTTAAATCTGTTCTATGACACAAGAATTCAATAACTGAGGGTGCCAAACAATAACATGCTTGAGGACTTGATCGTTGTCTGTGGACACAGTGGAGCAGACGGAATATTCAGCGGTATTAACGGCATTTCTGTAATCATAGAGAAAGGGCACATCAACACTCGATAAAGTAGAACAAAATCTAACTGTACAAAATGAAATTGTTGAAGACTCAAGGAGGTTGATGTCAGTTTATGATTAGGCAATTTACTGATTAACACTGATGATATATATCGACAATAAATCATCGGGTCTTAGCACATTCAAGGGAGAGGAACAGAAATAAGAATAAGATCAAAGAATGGACCGAAGAACCTTCTACCCAGGCTTTACCTTTAAATGTTGAGTGGAGATTTCGTGCATCAACGTCAATAGAGCCTCAACCTGAGTTCGAATTGTACACTCAGAAAGGCCTTGGATAAGGAGGCTCTCGGTCAGGACAAAGGAGATTAAGGTGGGGGAAGCCACTAGTGGAGTGCTTCCTATAATGTGTCCTGCCTGTGTCTCTCTCGCTTGACCTCTGTCTCGCCTTTTATACCCTCCTCAATCTGGCGGCTTCCATTGCCTCGAACATGTCAGGTGAGAGAGCTCACTAGTATGTGAGCCGTTAGACCTCTGCTTCTATGTCTCCCAGGGACAAGGCGTTACTCTCGAATAGAAGATCTTTGGTCTGACATCATAAAGGTATATTTAGAATGATGCTTTAGTGAGGCGTAGGAGGCGTATAATGGAAAAGTACTTGGGACCCTGATGAACCTATTGTCCTTTTTCAACTGGAACAATAAGGAGGGGCAGAAGGCTTGTTTCCTTGGTCTCAGACTGTGTCTTCCAAATGGAAACAGGGCGAGGAGAGAAGTATTAATCAATACTCCTCGCCCTGTAAATTTAGAATGATGCTTTAGTGAGGCGTAGGAGTGGTATAAGGAAAAGTACTTGGGACCCTGATGAACCTATTGTCCTTTTTCAACTGGAACAGTTAGGAGGAGCAGAAGGCTTGTTTCCTTGGTCTCAGACTGTGTCTTCCAAATGGAAACAGGGCGAGGAGTACTTTTACATTACACCCCTCCTACGCCTCACTAAAACATCATTCTAAATTTACCTTTATGATCTCTGGCCAAAGATCTTCTATTCCAGATTAACACCTTGTCCCTGGGAGACATAGAAGCAGAGGTCTAACGGCTCACATACTATGGCAGCCGATTGTTTTAAGGTGGATTCTTGGGCCTACGAGACGTTTGTTTAGGTGGCCTCTGATTGGCTGATACCGGGAAGGTATGCAGAAAGCTCACCACGTTCATTTTAACGTCTGTAGCACAGAAAACTTGCAATATGTTTATATTTCTTCATTTATCTCACGTTTTACCCCAGATAGAAAGTTCTGATCATACCATAGGATTCGGTATTAACTGTACAACTAATTCGTGATTTCCGAAACCAATAAGATAAAAACAAAGGAACTACAACAGTAAAAGTGAAGAGAAAGCATTTCATTCTTTATACCTGTTTTTACATATCATCGGATTTTGCATCATTCATGCGATCAAAATAAAAACAAAACTAGTGTTTTCATACAATAAATGCCCCCTGAATACGCTGGTGCTTTCCGATTTTAGATGCGTGTGAGATGTGAAGAGAAAATGAAGAATGTCTTATTATGTTGCATCCGTTCTTGACTCAGTTTTAGAAACCGAGAGACGGTGATCCAAAAGCTGAGGCGTCGTTGACAGTAGCCAATTAGCAATATGAGAAGTTTGCAGTTTCGACAATATTTACTGTATTATGTCATTAAATTTTCTGTATATAAAGGCATAGAATTCACGTCATGACTGTCGAACTTTTTCACTCCAATATCATATATGTCTGTATGTTTGGACATATCTGATAAGAAAAAATGAATAATCAGATGGATGCATCTAGATATGTGTTGGCCTCAATTTAGCCTAGGTGAGAAATTTGCATACTGGAGGCTACATGATAAAAAACAGGCCTGCATAATTATGAGTTATCAAATATAACTTGTATATAGATGAATAAACGTTCTGTTTTAAGAGCAGCTCAACAAATTCTGAAAAGACAGAATTTTATATTCTTACCATAAAAGTAGATTCGATGTAAGAATATAAAATTATACTTCTCGTTCAGAATTTGAATGAACATATTATAAAAACCATCAGCTTTTGTTTATTGACCAGAGAATGCATAATAATGAACTCATAATTAGTTAGCCTGTTATTTATCATATAGCCTACAGTATGCAAATTTATCATCTAGACTAAATTGAAGCCAACACATCCAGATGCATCCATATGATTATTCATTTTTTTTTCTTATCAGATATATCCAGACATACAGACATATATGATATTGGAGTCAAAAAAGTTCGACAGTTATAATGTGAATTCTATGCATTTTTACAGAAAATGTAATGACATAATAATACGGTAAATATTGTCGAAACTGCAAACTTCTCAATTTGCTAATTGGCAACTGTCAACTGGGCCTCAAAGCTCTGGCTGTTTGCAGATCACGTCTCTCGGCGCGACTGCCAAACTGAGTCAAGAACGGATGCAACATAATACGACATATTCTTCATTTTCTTCTTCATATCACACGCATCTAAAATCTGAAAGCAACAGCGTATTCAGGGTGAATGTATTATATGAAAACATTAGCTTTATTTTATCTTGATCGCATGAATGATGCAAAATCCAACGATATGTAAAAACAGTATAAAGAATGAAATGCTTCTCTCTTCACTTTTACTCGTTGTAATTCCTTTGTGTTTTCTCTTATTGATTTTCAGAAATCATGATTTAGTTGTACAATTAATACCGAATCCTATGGTATAATCAAAACTTTCCTATCTTGTGCAAAACGTGAGATAAATGAAGAAATATAAACATATTGCAAGTTTTCTTGCTACAGACGTTAAAATGAAACTGTGAGCGAGCCATACCTTCCCAGTACCAGCCAATCAGAGGCCGCCAAACAAACGTCTTGTAGGCCCAAGAATCTTTTTAAGTGAATCGGCTATAGTAAAATGAGCCGTTTCCTCTGCATTCTATTCTCCCAGGGACAAGGTGTTAATCTGGAATGAAATCTTTGGCCATTAAGACATAAATTTAGAATGATGTTTTAGTGAAGGGTCAGGAAAGGGGTGTAATGTACTGGAATGGTAATCCCTGTTTCCATTTGGAAGACACAGTCTGAGGACCAAGGAAACCTTTTGACAAACTGTAATTGTTGAAAAATGACAATAGGTTCATCAGGGTCCAGTGTAACTTGCCATTCCTTTATACCAGTTTTTACGCCTCAGTTAAAGCATCATTCTAACATTTACAGGGCGAGGAGTCATTGATTCTCTCTAATCTCGCCCTGTTTTCCATTTGGTATATTTTTGAGACGTAATGGAAAAAGCATGATGCCCTCATAATTGTTCCAGTTGAAAAAGGACAATATTTCAGGGGAAAAAGTACTTTTCCATTATTCCTCACTCATAAAGCATCATTCTAAATAAATTTTATGATGTCAGACCAAAGATCTTCTATTCGAGAGTAACGTTATTTGTCCCTGGGATTAACATACTGAGAGAGATATTTTAATCAAAAAGTGATATTGTATCACCTGACATGAATAACAATGGAAGCGGCAGAGTTTGAGGAGGGTTCTTTTGACAGAGGTTAATTAGAAAGTGGGAGTTATAGGAAGCACTTTAGTGGCTTTCCTCTAATCTCCTTTGTCCTGACCGAGAGCCCTCAAGGCCTTTCTGAGTGTACAATCACTCAGGTTGAGGGCTTCTATTGATCGTTGATGGACGAAAAGCTCCACTCAACATTTAAAGGTAAAGGTCTAGGTAGAAGGTTCTTCGGTCCATTATTTGATCTTATTCTTTATTTCTGTTCCTTTTTGAACGTGTTTTAATTGATGATTTATTGTCGATATAAATTTCCATCAGTGTTTAGCCTATATATATATTATGTGGAATAAATAAAAATATATTATATATATAATTGCGTTATATATACTGCATATATATATATATATATATTATATATATATATATATATATATATATATTGTCATGAACCAAATCTAGTTCATCAGGTTTCATCATCAGTTACAGAGAAATGGACTAGAAAGACTGGTATGAGCCGAGACAGCAACAGGGAAAGGGGTTCAGCAAAACCAGCAAAATTGCCCTGATACTAGTTTGTTAACCTAAATTATTCACTTATTTACAAAGGAGTCAGGCTTGAACCAAAAACTAATCACATTACAAAAATCAGTGAAATAAAACCAAAGAAATCAGTTAAATAACATGGATGTAAAATTCAAATGTGTTAATTCGGTAAAAAAACACCATCAAAGTAACTTAGCAAACAGTAAACATTGAAATTGAAGTTAACAACACTTTAGCTACATCAAAAGCAAAAATCAGATGGCATAAACAATAAATGCACAAACAGCACAAAACAATAAACTAAGTATACCTTTAACAAAATTCATAAATTACACACATGAAAAATGAAGCAGCACAAATAATACCAAATCACTAGTATCTGAAAATAATTGTATTTTAACATAACCTCATGCATTACAAAATCATAACAGACAGCCAACACATATATTGGATCCCATCGAAGGTCAAAGAGGACTAACACCATTTAACACTGCGCAAAATTCCCCATGACGGCCAACAGGAACATCTCCGAAAATTACGGATGATTGGCAGAGTCAAGGCAACACAAGACTGCTGTCAAGCAGTTTCCAGCATCTCCACTGATGGACAAGGTTATTTTATCAACATCATGTAGCATTTCTCTCAACAGGAAAACCTGCAGTTCCAACATTAAACAAGCTGCTATGCTGTCGACATCTTAGACTCTCTTTTAATGTACCCAAGCCTGGCAAAATTCGAAGAAAATGTAAGAGGCAGGCATCGCATCTTACTTTAAAAAGCAAAAACAAACAGACAATCAGGTCAGGGTCGCACATAATTCTGAGGAATAATGAGAGGTTGTTCCAAACAAAACTAAAGCACTAAACCTTACAATATATAGTTACATTTTATACCAGTATATATATATATCTTATTCTAATTTTTATTTATATACGCATACATAAATATATCATTATATAAGATATAATAACATATATTCGCGTTGGGGATAAAGACTGATAAATATACGATAATTATATAATCTTATTCAAAATATCTCATTAAACAAGCATCATCTCTAAAGAAATGTTATTTTCATGATTTGACATTACGTTCGGTATCATTTCTGAGGTTTCATTTGGAAATTAAGGGCCGTTCCTTTTACTGAAAAGTCAAAAAAAGAAAAATATTCTTCAGTCAACCGCACCCAAAATTTCAATTTACCTTCTGAATAGCAAACTGCTTGACCATACCAGCGAGTTTTCCAGAAGGATAATTCAATGAAATGTTTTTCTATTGGGTCATTGCCAACAAGTAAAAATGCGGGAAACTTTCTTGCAAGCAGTTAGTTTTCATGTCAGGCGCTTACAGCAGTTAATCAGGACTGTCCAACTCTTTGATCTTTTGGTCTCAGTTTATAACGCCCTTGCTTTCCACATGAGAGGAATATGGTTAACCACGGTGAGTGGAATATTTATATCGTTCCACAGCGATGATTTATGCTTGATTATTTTAAAATTAAACTACTGAGAAGGGATAATTCTTGGAATGAAATGTTGTCTATGGTTTGATGGTCGGGAAGGTGGGGGATGCTGTATGCAAGCCAAGTTTGCTTGCCTTCAGGCTATTTTGTGCAGTTGCTTCAGGTTCCAAAATCTTTTGACTTGATGGCCCAGTGGATAACGTCCGGTTGCTTTCCACTGAGAGAAAGTTCGATCCCGACGGAGTCAGAAATTTATTTCTGTTCCACATAGATTGTTGTTGATGAGAAAATCTTATTCACTCAGAACCAATAATTGAATGAAATGTTGTTACGTCCATTGCTGAGTCGGGATTTTGGGGAAAATCGCGCAATGCAAGATGGTGGGTCTTGCCCAGGTAATTTCTTTGAGGCAGTTGCTCAGGTTCCAACTTCTTTGATTTGCATTTTGAATAACATTGCTTTCCAATTGAAATGTTTCGATTGATGAGTCAGAAGTCATTTGTGTTAAAACGTGATTGTGTGTAAATGATTTTGATCTATTCACTCAGAAGGGATATTTCGAATGAAATATATTGTTAATTGGGATGCTGATGTCACAGTTATAAAATTATATAGTTTATGCTTCCAGTTAAACTACTTATTTGAGTACATTTTACACGTGCAATTGTCAGGTTCCAATTCGTTTTATCTGTATGGCCCAATGGTAACGCACCATGCTTTCCACCTGAGAGATAGTTTTGATCCAGATGAGTCAGAAATTTATTTCTGTTCCACACGCATTGTGTGTTGAAAATTTCTATCTTATTCATCAGAAAATATGGAATGCAAATTTTCTTCTACGTTGGGTCACAAAGATACAAGTTTGGGAAAGGTTACAGATGGTTTCCTTTGCTTAAAGATTCTTTAACTGCTTTTTGTCTCAGGTTCCTGGTCTTTTGACTTGAATGGCCCAATCAGTGGATAAGCCTTGCTTTCCACCTGAGAGAATATTTATGATCTGTTACGTCAGAGTCAGAAATGATATGAATTGCCTTGGAAAGTGACATCATATATATCATTCTTGATTCATATTATTGATGGGAGATGGGGTCACATTGCTGCAATAAGTATGACAATGGAGATTATGACCGTCCGTCAGTCACTTATATGTGGGTTTTTATAAATAAAAAATTCTAAGGAGATAATACAATCATTATGTAAATATATATGAAGCAGAAAATTATATCAAAATAATGATTTTTTATAAGTTATGTATAGTATATCTAGAAAGATCTATATAACCTTTTTTGTTCTTCATTTTCTTGTTTATATATAATGACTTATAAATATATATTTATAATATATAAAAAATATTATGTATCTTTTGTATTATATAAAAGTAAATGAATATATATATAGAAAATATTTACCTTTTATTATAAGTTTATTATTAGCGTTTTTCAGTTAATATAAAAGTATTATATATGCATCATAGCATAGATCAAATATATAAAAATACATTTTTATACATGATTAATAATATATATATATTTAATATAATATATATATACATATTATTTTCAAATATAAATAGAACATATATTTATATATATATATATATATATGGGTTATATATATATATATATATATATATATATATATATATATATATATATATATATATATATATATATATATATATTATTATGATTAGCAAGAATTCACTAGCAAATTGCCTCCCCTCCCCCTCCTTTGTTGTTGTTGGTTGTTCTGTGGTGTTTCATTTATGCCAGCCGGCCGATCGATAGACCATCTGTCTATCGACTTAAAAACAAGGGTTTAAAAGATTAAAGGCGCTCCCATTTTTGATAAAGATCTTTCCTTCGAGGCAAAAAGTAATCTGGCTTGCAGGTGTTTCTCCTACAGGCCAAAACCCCCCTGCGGGCAGCAGGTGCAATGAGTCAAAGCATCTGTGTTGGACGCACCCCTGCCCCATAGGAGGGGATAAAAAGCAGAAACCCACGAGGTCGACACACACGCGGGCTGGAAGATATGGAATGAAGACGTCCCCAACACCTGGCCCCATCGATGCCCTTGCATCCTAACCACGTGGCCCTTTCCAAAGTATACTTTTCCTCGTGCCCTTCGACCGATTCCCGTATTCTGCCTCGAGCCCACACGCCATTTCTTGGAGTTTCGAGGGGAGTCCCCATCGCCTTGCCCCTTTACGGAAGCCCTTGCATCTCACCACGTGGAAGAAACTCGCCCTCGGAAATCGCAAGTCATCCACGGACCGCCTTCTACGCGCCCTCGGAAAATCTGCTAAGGTAAAGTGCCCTGGAAGAGCCCCATTTCAGTCACGCTTTTTGTCTCGTAATATTTTCTTAAAAGAAAGCCAGAAATCACCCTTGTCTAATGTCCGTGGGCCTCTTGCATCGGCAGTATTAATTCTTTATTACTCCTTTGGCACCCTCAGTGCAGCTTCGAATTCATTATTCTTTTGTCTATTTTCATTACTGGCGTATAATGTGCATATCTCTCATTTCAGAGGGATCCGATTTCGTGGAAGCTTCTCGGACTGTGGCTGGAATTCCCCAGTTTCATTCAATCTACTTGAGTTCCTCTTTCCCATACTAAGGTCATTTATGTAAATACACTACTTTAAATGTGCCCACGTGTTTACGTAATATTTCCCTCAGTAACCAGAGCCCTATGCTCATATGAAATTCTCCTTTGTTTTCCTTTTTTTTACGTTTTCCCACCCACGAAGTCAGAATCACAAGGCTAAATTACCTTAAATTGTTGCTACCTGTCTCACAGAGCATATTTCAAACTAAAACCACGGAAAAACGTAAAAATGGCGACCTGGCCTTAGATCTCGTTTTGCAGTTGCAGTTCCCTAGTGTTGCTTTATTGCATTTGTAACTTGCCAGATCAGCTATTAGCAAAGCTAAGCTGGGTACGAGACAATTATGAACCTTTTGTGTAAAACCAGCACACAGATCCAGAAAATTCCACGTAAGTAATGTGTTAATCTTAGCAAAACCTTTTTTACAATCGTGACTGTTCCTAGGAATTAGAAATAGGGACGCATGTAATCACTGAGAGAAAAGAACCACCGTATGAGATTCGTTAATGCATGCCTTTCAGGATAGGTAGTTAGGAAATAACCAGTGCTAACCATCGTTTGCTTCGAGGAATAGTGCGAAATTCCTCTGTGTTAAAATCTTGTCGAGGAATTAAAATTCCTGTGTTAAAATCTTTGCCATATCCTTGCTTCGAGGAATAGTGCGAAAGAAATTCCTCTGTGATAACTTTTACTTAGCATTTCGAATTAGCGAACTGTTATTTAGGCACAAATAAATTCCCACGTGGGACACGACGAAGTCAGCTTGTATTGCTGAAAATTCTCTCAGTGTAGTTAGGATTCGAGTTAAGTGTTAGGAAAGCGAAATTTAAACTCCGCTTATAGGGAAAATGACTAGGCCATTGTATTGTTATCCTCTCGACGACTGGAAAATTCCCGGAATCCCAGACGGTGTATAAATATACACGGGTTCATTCACACAGAATCTAAAAATAACTCCGGTGTTGGTCAGACGACCTGCAACCCCCGCCCATGCCCGCGTGTGTAGCATTTTTTTTCCCCATTCATTTTCCAGCATACATTTTTCTTTGGGTTTCCCGTTAGTAATTTCTAAGTCCTAAGGGACGAATCGTAATTTCAAGTCCTAAGTGACTCCTAAAATTTACGTCGCACGTGGAGAGAATTTCTCCAAATTCCAGTCCTCAGAGACTCCTAAAATTCTACGTCGCACGTGGCGAGAATTTCTCCAAATTCCAGTCCTCAGGACTCCTAAAATTCTACGTCGCACGTGGCGAGAATTTCTCCAAATTCCAGTCCTCAGAGACTCCTAAAATTCTACGTCGACGTGGCGAGAATTTCTCCAAATTCCAGTCCTCAGGGACTCCTAAAATTCCACGTCGCACGTGGCGAGAATTTCTTCAAATTCCAGTCCTCAGAGACTCTAAAATTTACGTCGGGACGTGGCGAGAATTTCTCCAAATTCCAGTCCTCAGAGACTCCCTAAAATTCTACGTCGCACGTGAGAATTCCTCCAAACCCAGTCCTCAGAGACCTAAAATTCTACGTCGCACGTGGCGAGAATTTCTCCAAATTCCAGTCCTCTGAGACTCATACAAAAATTCATTAAACTTCGCACGGCGAGAATTTCTCATTCCTCTGGAACCCAAAATTAAGTCCTTTTGAGACATTATATAGTGTAGTTCACACACATCTAAGCCCTTTACGGGACTGATCAGTCTAGTTCGTTAGAACAACTCCTTAACTTCACGCTACAGCCGCCAAGTCCGATTCTCGTGACAAAATCCAACTACGTCTTCCGAGACACACATTAAAATTCGTTCGCTAAGAACAACCAGTCTTTCCAAGACATATCAAATTTTAACAAAAGTCTCTCAGACTTACTAATCACCTGTCTTATTCAGACAGATCCATTCTGGCCTGCAGTCTGAACAATTGAGTGTTTCAGATTCCTGCAGTTGAGTCTTTTCAGACATATCCTATACCCATTATTCCAAGATGGCTAATACCAGAGCCCAACAAAACGAGGATTTCAGATTCTACATGTCCGCTGGGAAGGACATGGGACTATCGGGCAAGATCTGAGAGCATGGGTTCAAGAACGAGTGGATGATGCCAGAGAGAAGAGAGAGAGGGAGAGAACGTGAGAGAGAGAGAGAGAATCGCCCAGAACATCGAGATGAGAGAAGAGAAAGGAGAAGGAGAATGGGAAGATCGAGAGAGACAGAACGCGCCCATGAGCTCCAGATGCAAGAACGACAGCCCGCCACCCCCGCCCCTGCCGCGGGAATGAGTGCCTCAGCCAAGCTCACTCGTTCATGCCAAAATGGACCGAGTCCGAACCCGAAGTATGGCTTGAAAGGGCCGAACGAGTCCTGGAGTGCTGCGATCTCTCCCCGCGGAACTCTCCCTTGTTCTCACTAAATTCCTGGGCGGAAAGGCCCTCGTTGCCTACCACGCCCTTCCCGCAGACGATCGGGGAAACTGGGAAGCCGTGCGCCAAGCAGTTAAGAAGGCGTACGAGATTACCCACGAGCGGTGGAGGAGACGTTGGAGAGAGCAGCCCAGAGAAGCAGGCCAGACTTGGTCCGATTGGGCGTACCATTCGGAGCGGGCGTTGACAAAATGGCTCGATTCCGAAGGAGCCACTAACACCGCCGAGGTACTGAGCGGTTTAAATTCGAGCATTTCCTGCGCCACGCCCCTCCTGCCCTCGCCACTCATATAGTGGAAAAAGCCCCAGGAACACTCACCGAGTGTTGCCGAATAGCAGATATGTGGGAAACTCACCACCCTCAAGAAGGATCCATGGGGCGGAAGATAAATCCCCGTCCCTCCTCGGAGGTTCAAATTCCCACAAAAATGGGAACTTGGGCAAGCCCCTAACTTGCCATTATTGCAAGAAAACGGGCATTCCTCCGAACAGTGCCGGAACAAGAAACCGCTCATCTCTCTCCCGGAAAACCGACAAATAACTCGCCTGCGCCCTCCACAGGGGCAGCGGAAAGATTTCAGCCAGACCTTTTGCACGGCGTGCAAGGTCTATGGCCATTCTCCCGCATGGGTGAAATGCCCACGCAATAATAAATCAACTACTCCCACCGTCGCCTTGGCCGTCACAGATCCTCAGTCATTAGGCCTCCCGCCGAAGGGCCTGTATACGTGGCCTCTCCACGAGGTAGCGAGCCAGCAGCGCCGAGTCACTGCTTTCGAGGACTCGGGCGCACAAATCTCCCTCATCCGAAGGGACAGAGTTCCCTACAGAGCTATCGTCAATAGACGAAAACTCGTCACGATCGAGGGAATAAATCAATTTAAAATGATACTCCCTACGGTCCAATTGAGAGTCACAAGACCTCACCAATCCAAAATTTGTAATCTTGCAGTAGCAAGCCATCTCCCCGGAGGCTATGACGTCATCCTGGGACAGGACTTTCAGTCCCCACCGAAATCACGACAATCTAGGGGTCCACATTCCCGAATCATTCCGCGGGCGCGCGAGTAATTCTCCCCGCTTCTCCTCAGCCAAGACTGGCGCCCCTGGGTACCAGGAGGACGTGCAGTCCCCACCAGTGCCACCTGAGTACAATGTTCAGTGGCCCTCTCGATCGGTTCCCGATCCAATTCCAGTGCCCGGCCCTGCCTCAGTGCCAGTGCCAGGGCCCCAATCAGATCTCCCTTCAGGAGATGCCAAATTCCTGCCGGTGCCACTTGCATGCCCCGAGCAGGTCCAAGCTTCGTCCGTCCTGACCGACGAGCCCAAGAAACCTCTGATAGCGCCTGACTCTGCCCTAGTGCCAGCGCCAGAGCGCCACGCCGATCTCCATTCACGGATCCAACTCAGGACCCCCCTCTCCCCGGCCTGGCACCGCTACCAGCGCCGGTCAGAGAGACGGTTCCTCTCGACCACCGCGGAAGCTCACCTGCAGGTGCGGCCTCGCAACCCGTGCCTGAGCTGGTCATCGTTACCTGCGAGCCGCTCACGCCGCCCCCGACCGCCTCCTCTCTGCCTCAGCCAGTCGCCGACGCAATTGCAAGTCAGGATTCTGCCATATCTCACTTGGCCGATGAACTACAAGAGCCGCGACGGATCATGGTAGAACCCGCGACGGAACACTCCTCGTCAGCTGTCGCATCAGCAGGCCCAGGTGGTACTCCCGTGCCGCCCTCCGGTCGCGGGCCCTCCGCTTCCCGGCCGAGGACGACTGTCCCATTAAGAAAGACTCGAGGCGAAATTACCACGGGCATGGGACATTCCAGGTAATTTACAAAGAGCTCTAGAGGTCCCATGGCACCTGTGCCACCATTTCATTTTTTAAGGTCTTGGCACCCCTAATCCAGAAGGGGACGTCAGACCCTCCTCTATCTTCCTCCGTTCCTCAGGAACTTCTATCTCTTATCACCTTCTATTAATCTTCCCTTAAATTATCACCACAAGAGGAAATTAAATACGGGATACCATTCCCACACAATGTATAAATCATTAAGAATAACAGAGTGAGAGGTGGCACGCCCTTGCGCCCATACCTTGGCACCGGCGTGCGTGTCAGCCCTCCTGAAGGAGTCGCGCCCTTCGGGTGCACTTTCTCGCCCTGGGACTGAAGTGATAGTCCGGGTTGTAATTTATAGGCAAAGGACGACAAATTCCCGCCTAACACAATAAAACCTCACTCTTTTCCCTTAGCTCTTTTGCCAATATCATTTACTTTCTTTTAGTCATTTAGTTATCTTTATTTTAATGAATTGCGAGTCACAAACTCTTGTCCTTGTGATTTAAATGCCCCCTTTCGTAAGCTCTGAGGGACGTGTCCCGCCGTTCATATGCGGTCAAGTTTCATTCTGTAATGTCTTGGTAATTTTCTTTTGTTATTATTATCCCTTTTCCCCTTCCATTCCTTCCAAGATCGCTGGTTGTCCTACCCCACATCTTTAGTCTGCTCGCCCGTCATAATATTGAGTAGGCAGTAGACGCATAAAATTAGCGAGTTTAAGGTTAGCGAATTAAAACCTCACGAATACTCTCGCCCGCATTACGACTGTCAAATTCCCGGTGTGTGGGTCATCCTCAGCTCGCGTTGAACGATAGCTGAGCAAAGCACGTTAAAACGAAGATAAATTATCAATGCGAATATGTATAGTCATTACAGTATCGTGTAAAAGGGGATGTCATTTACAAAAATAAACGCTGTTTTTCATTTACACAGCCTCTTCAAGGCAGATTGTACTAACTGCATGCATTTTATCTAAAATTAAGTAACCGTGTATTTTAATTCTTGAACAATAACCTTTCTTTTCATTTGTTGGCCATAGCCTCATATACGTGGTCCTATAATCTTAATTAATTCACAATTGTTCGAGTCACATTATAAAGTTACCAGTGGGTAACCAAATCTAAAGTAATTATTCTTTTGCAAGTGTTTAAACCACCTTGCGTTCTGTTAACGAAAATTGTCCTAATGTGTTATTAAAAGTAATGTCACAGCTTCATAAAACCCTTAGGAGTAAAGTTCATTGCAAGGCAGAATGTAGAGTAACGTAAAGAATTTGCCGCTCATTCTTGAATATCGATGTACACACCGAAGGAGGTATGTACATCATCTTGTATGGGGAGGTATTATGATTAGCAAGAATTCGCTAGCAAATTGCCTCCCCTCCCCCCCTCCTTTGTTGTTGTTGGTTGTTCTGTGGTGTTTCATTTACTGCCAGCCGGCCGATCGATAGACCATCTGTCTATCGACTTAAAACCAAGGGTTTAAAAGATTAAAGGCGCTCCCATTTTTTATAAAGATCTTTCCTTCGAGGCAAAAAGTAATCTGGCTTGGGTGTTTTCTCCTACAGGCCAAAACCTCCCCTGGGCAGCAGGTGCAATGAGTCAAAGCATCTGTGTTGGACGCACCCCCCTGCCCCATAGGAGGGGATAAAAAGCAGAAACCCACGAGGTCGACACACACACGCTGGCTGGAAGATATGGAATGAAGACGTCCCCAACACCTGGCCCCATCGATGCCCTTGCATCCTAACCACGTGGCCCTTTCCAAAGTATACTTTTCCTCGTGCCCTTCGACCGTATTCCTCGAGCCCACACGCCATTGCTTGGAGTTTCGAGGAGTCCCCATCGCCTTGCCCCTTTACGGAAGCCTTGCATCTCACCACGTGGAAGAAACTCGTCCTCGGAAATCGCAAGTCATCCACGGACCGCCTTCTACGCGCCCTCGGAAAATCTGCTAAGGTAAAGTGCCCTGGAAGAGCCCCATTTCAGTCACGCTTTTTGTCTCGTAATATTTGCTTAAAGAGAAAGCCAGAAATCACCCTTGTCTAATGTCCGTGGGCCTCTTGCATCGGCAGTATTAATTCTTTATTACTCCTTTGGCACCCTCAGTGCAGCTTCGAATTCATTATTCTTTTGTCTATTTTCATTACTGGCGTATAATGTGCATATCTCTCATTTCAGAGGGACCCTTCGTGGAAGCTTCTCGAACTGTGGCTGGAATTCCCCAGTTTCATTCAATCTACTTGAGTTCCTCTTTCCGTACTAAGGTCATTTATGTAAATACACTACTTTAAATGTGCCCACGTGTTTACGTAATATTTCCTCAGTAACCAGAGCCCTATGCACATATGAAATTCTCCTTTGTTTTCCTCTTTTTTTACGTTTTCCTGTACCCACGAAGTCAGAATCGCAAGGCTAAATTACCTTAAATTGTTGCTACCTGTCTCACAGAGCATATTTCAAACTAAAACCACGGAAAAACGTAAAAATATAAATATATATATATCTGTGTGTGTGTATGTATGTATATAAAACAGCACAATCTGGAATTCTAATCTTTATGCAAAATAAAAGAGTTAAATCATGTGTGGTATATTCAGAGAATTAAAAGAAAATTAAACTCTCTCCTCTGTTAAAAAGCTCTCTTCAGTTAACCTGACTATTAGACTTTCTTCCAGCAATTTTGAAAGGACGAAATTCGTTACGTTTTAACTAGAACTATTGAGTAAGACTTTGAAAAGGTGTTTTTGCATGCTTAAAGTTATTAAAATATTAAATAAGCCAAAAAAATCTACAAGTAATTATTAAATTGTTACTCAAAAAAAAATTAAAAATAAGATGTCAGTTGCCTAAATAACCATTACTTGTCACATCTCGTCTAATATTGAAGAGAGAGAGGCGGGGGGGCGCCTCGGTAAATGTGAAAGAAAGACGTTTCTTCTGCAATAAATATTAGCGACAAGGCGAAAGAAAGAAACAGAGCCAGCGTTCATTAATTCTAATCTTTCCTAAAAGTCTGACACTAGTGAGAGTTATCTAAAGCTTCAAAAAATCAAGTCAGTGATTTGGTAGAGTTGAGGCGATCGAGGAATTCGGACGCCTCTTATGATATTACAGCCTTCAGCTTCCTGCAAGGTTCTCCACTGTTGCGTGAGCGAGGAGCACCTGCTTTCTATATCATGAATGCAGCTGAATTTGCATATAAATTTCAAAGCAACGTTTCGTCGAAATTGCCACATTATTTTCAGCATTGTTGGTGCATTATTCATACTTCTTCGCCAACGAATTGAAAAGTGAAATTTGTTTTATAAAAGCTCGGGGTGCATTTCATAAATGCTTTTATAATCTAACGGGTAAGTTATGAGGTATTGAAAACGACCAAAACTTGTGAATAAATTTGATTACCATTTATTGTTTTCTAGCACTGCTTAATAGATTTTCTGGCGTATAAAAGACCTCATGATTTATAATTACCAAAACAGGGTTAATGTTTCCATCATAAAATGATGGACTAACATTATATTATATGCTTCTTTTTCTTCTTGGGTATTTTAGAGAATTTTCTACTTTTACCATTGCTCATTAAAAGTGTGCGCACGCCTGTGTGTGATTGCAAGGAGAATTTTCAGTTTTTGCACCAAAACATTTTTCAGCTTTTCAGCCTCTTACGAACCACACAACATGGTTTTGATTACATCTTTTTTTGTTTCCTTTATTCCTAATTTACTTTTTTTTTCTTTTCTCTGTTTCTTATTCCGTAAAGGATGCTCTTGGTTTGTAGCAATCTGCTTTTCGAACTAGGAATCATCTTACATTCCAGGCTATGAGAACATTATGAAGTTTAGGTACTGATTACCAGCTGGAATGCTTATCAATGATGAATTAGCATTGTGGGTTATTAGTTCATTTACCTTCTCAAGAGAATAATAAGAAAACATTTTTAATTTATGAAGCCAGTTGTAATTTAATATACTAATGCAAGAATAGCAAAATAAGTACCCTGACTTCTCAGGATCTTTTTAAAAGGGTAACCACATCAAAATAATTTACAAAGATTGCAAACATTCATGTTTTCCCTTCATATATATATATATATATATATATATATATATATATATATATATATATATATATATATATATATATATATATATATATATATATATATATATATATATATATATATATATATATACATATATATATATATTTTTTTTTAAATTGTCTTTGAGGTTCAATAGCCCTTGAATTTTTAAAATCATGTAAAGATCAATATCTTATGTCTCAAAATGATCTATTTCCTCCTTTTCCCGTGAACTGGTATTGCCTACATTCCAATTAGAGTTCTTTTTGATTCACGTCTTTTTTTTTCTAAATATTCTGCTCCTTTCGCCAAACGATATTTTTAGATGTATTTTTTTATGCTTTGCTGAAAGCAAAATCTTGCTCGTAGCGAAGATCAAAAGCAACTTGCTCCTGCAGCAAAAACATTATTTTATCGTCTCCAATGTTAAGATTAAAGTTATGAAAGCGTTATGGCAGGCTAATTAAATGTGGTTTAATGGAAGGGGAGATCAAAGATGCTGGAGAATGTCATTATCACGAGATCTTAAAAATGGACTGATCCCATTTTTCTTTTTGTTTAAAGAGCTAAAGAACGCGCAACGCTTAAAAAAAAATAATGAAGCTAATTTCAAGTATCTTTGATCAAGCTCCCTAACTGGGCATATGGAAAAAGGGAAAATCAAGTTTAAATTATTCACGTTTATCCGACATACTCATATTTACAATGCGCAGATATGGTCATGAAGTCTTTTCAAAACATGGCGGGTTTCAAAAAAGAGGTATGGTCCATGAAATATGTATTTCGAACGCCAGGACTCTGGTTATCTTTACTTGTGACGAGAGAATATGCGTTCTGTTTGCTTTGTTGTTCTGTCTGTTTCTTGACAGGAATGCAATAAAAGATATGTGTGGAATTTTACGAAAATTTTACCAAAAGTTTACATTATGACCGATAACAAACAGTTAAATTTTAGGGATATCCTGGATGTGGATAGACGACCTTTTTATTGTATTTGTGGAGGCTAGGTGTTGAATATTGTTCAGATTTACGAAGACTTATAGTTTCATAATTCTTTTGTTGTTTGGTGAGGGATGGAATACGGCATGGAAAGTGTCTTAATTGTCTCTCCTATATGAAGATGAAGACCTTACCTGTAAGAATAGAAACTTCAGAGGAGTGTCTAAAACTCTACTTGGGAGAAGTTGAAATTCACGTCTTGTAAATAATATAAGTGCTCTAATCGTTATCCACATGGGTATATAGATTTCATTATCATTTCCAGATTTTTCTTGAAACTCACTGGACAAGAATGTTCTCTGTATTATTGAAGTAAATAAATCGCTCACCGAACGTTAAATATTAATTTGAAACTGGATATAAAACATTTCATGTGCTAGAAAACATTTCATTCAGCATCAAAAATAGATGTCTACAATAACTATTGACAAAATGCTAGAAATAACCTGTTATTTATCTTCAGAGAGACAATACGGTACACATCTCCGATGTACTCCTCTTCTATTGGACATATTGCTTTAATTTTGACGACTGAAAGTTCCATTCAGGCTGTTTCGTTATCGTGAATTACCTGATTTCGTTTTAGGCTTTATAGAACAGCTTTATTGAACTGTATGGCTGTATGGATGCCTTTAAGTTTGTATTGTAGTTTCTCAATCTCTCAAACGAGTTTCTTTGTAGCAGCAGGTATATCATACAGGAACTGAAGCGGGGGCGCCTCCTATTGGCTGGGAGTGGAATGATTCATCTGGGATAGTCTGGCTGAATGATGTAGCCACTGATTGGTTGGCGCTAGGTCCTGGGAGTTTTGGTCATAGGGCTTGCTACATAAAGTAGCAGGCAGCTGGAGTGCTGTCCCAGGGGCACGCCTTGCCATTCTCATGGTGATGGAAGGGAGAAGAAAGATTTTCTGGGTTACATTTAGTGATGGCTTCCATCAGAGGATGTCAATGGCCTCCCTATATCATTGTGGCCGTCTAGGATTTTGTGCTCCTTACAGGTTGCGTGGTTCTCTTGACAATAAATGCCCTGGCAAGAGTGAGAGAACCAATAGATTGTTCTACAGGGGCAACATGTCCAAGTATAAGAAAGAAAAAGCAGACCTGAAGAGCATCATTGGTGCCCATGTAAAACCCACTGAGAAGACAAAAAAGATGACCTTATGATCTACTACAAGGATCGGGAGATTTCCTGGTACCTCATGAGGAACAGGCCTGTCGCTAGCTGTGATCCCATGGCGAGGAGAGGAGTGGCTTACCAAATATCTTGCCATGAAAATGGACACTGACATTCATACATCAGCATGACTACGACTCAACTCTCCAAGAGGATTGCCATTAACCTATATGAAGGGGTGGTATACCGACTCTACATGAGGGAACACAGTAGTGTCCCCCAATGCCAGGAGATCGTAAGGAGGCCAAAAATCCTAGATGGCGACAACAACTATTGCCGCCTCAATATATAATGTGGCCCTCACCATCCTCCGATGGAAACCGTCGCTAAACATAACCCAGGAGACCCTTCTTCTCCCTTCCACCATCAAGAGACTGGTAAGGTTTGCTCCCGGGATAGCAATTCAGTCACCCACTGCTTTATGCAGCACACCCTATGACCAAACCTCCCAGGACCTGGTACCAACCAATCAGCAATAATGTCAGTCAACCAGACTCTTCCAGGTGAGTCATTCAGCTTCCAGTCAATAAAATGAGGTACCCGTTCTCAAACCCCCAGCTTTGACAACTAATGAAAAATTGCCAAAAATTTCTGTAAGCCCGCTTGCAGGCATAAATATAGCATAGATATACCCCTGGACAGTTACTCCTCAGCTCTAAAAGCAGTGACATCTCTCTCTCTCTCTCTCCCAAAGCGTGAGTCCTCTGGTGAATGCAAACGGCAGTGAGCGATAGCACCAGCCCACTCCCCTCTAGTTGACCAATCAGTGATGATGAGGACCTTCTGTCTAGCCAAGCACCAGCCAACAGCGCCTTACCTCCCTTCCAGCAGTGAGGGAATCCCTCTCCCAAAAATATCATCATCTCCATCTTTCTTCCCTCATCACCTCCCTTTCCAGGACCCTCCTTCCTCCCCACAGACAGTTGGCAATGTCCACAGCCAGTGCAGCAACAGCAGCCATCCAGTGCTCGATTCCACATCTGTTGTCAAGATGGCAACAGGGACTCGAAAGCGGACAGCGTCTTCTTTTTCTTTTTCAGATGCACCTGTACCAGCTTGACCTCGTCTTGAATCTGCCACCTCTGATGAACTAGAACCCACTTGGGCCATGAATACTAAAGACAAAAACGACAGTTTTATCCTTGTGACCAGGAAGAGGAACAGACAAGGAGGACACCCAACAGACCCTACCCACCCTGAGACTAAGTATATGATTATCCCACCTATAAAGTGGTGGCTCCTATGCTTTAGTTAAGGATTTGAAAAGCAAAATATCCAGGTAAGGTATTTAAGTTAAAGCCTACCTTATGAGGTGATCTCATTATGCTGCCAAAAAATTAAGAGACAGACCTATGGATGAAAAACAATGCACAATATTTCCAATTATTAAAACCTGAGGAAAGACCTGTAAAATGTATACCATGCCATTGTCCCCACTCCTTCGATATCAATACAGTTCTTGACCATCCACAGATTCCCAAGGCAGAGAGATGCACCACAAAGTGTTCAAACTCTCACCCAACCAAGAAGGTAATCCTATGGAAAGGAAAGCACACAGAGAATATCAATTGTGAGTATGGGGCACCTACCCTTCATTGACTATGCTCCAGAGCCTCTGAGATGCTACAACTGTCAGAGGTATGGGCACCACAGCAGTGCATGCACTGCCCAGACAGTCTATGTTGTGCACAGTGGGAGGCATCCCACTCAAACCTGCATGAACAGGCACAAGTCAGGAGAACTCATTAAAGCAAGATGTTCAGCATCCAAGTGCAGCCACCATGCCTGGAACAGAAAGTGCCCTATAAGGCTGCAGAAGATTGACAGACTGAAAGGCATCACACCTAGAAGCCTCTCCAACTGAGAGCAGCCCACCAGGCCCTGCCAGACATCCCCAGCAAACGCTCACCAGCTTAGGCCACAGTCATATGCAGCAGCAGCTAGTGGGCCTCAAACGACCTCCAAGGTCACACAGTTGTCCCAACCATACATGCAGTCCTAGATAGCAGAGACACTAGCCTTGTTACGTGCCAGACTACACCTGGACCAAACATCCACCGGCCCAAGAAGGAAAATCACCTTCCCAGATCCTCCCACTCCATCTCCTAAGGTGATCACATACATACCATCCTCTCCCAATCCCACATCCAGAACCACCAACCCGGGCTCCCAAAAGCCATGCAATCCTGTTTCCCCTACTCCACCACAACCTCTCAAATACAACATCGTCCCAGCACCGAAAAACAAGAGATACATTGTGTGCACCAAAGTTCTCCATCTTCCTGACCTGCACACTACAAACCTTCGCTGACATGTGCAGCACCCAGTTCCAAGACGATATCACCACAGACATAGTCACCAGGTTCCTCAACACGGTGGAGTCACATGATGCAGATTGATGCCAGCGTGAGTAAGCACCAGTAGTGCAAATTGTGCTGCACACACACAGCCGGTATCAGCTTCATCCATAGTGCCAGCATCAGGTTCATTCCCCATGCCAGTGTCTGTGAATTAAGTGACATTGAAACTGCAAGTGAAGCAAATGAGTGCAGTGACATGCATACCATCAAATTTCTACAGTGGAATATTCTCAGTATAAACAGGAAACACACATTCCTATATGTGCACACATAAGCACAAAACTATGACATACTGTAACTGGAAACGTTAGTAAGGGAAAATGCCAGTTTCTCCTTTAGTGGATACATGGTCTGCAGAACACCACACACTGACACAAAAAGGGGTTTATTCACACTTGTTAAAAACACAAATCTGTCTAAGAAAATTGACATTCTGTGTGGGGAAGACAGAAACACTCATTGTAAAAATCACACTTGCCAAGGTGACACTCACAATACACAACGTCCATAGAAATCCAAATGGCTCTTTTAAGGGAAAAGCAATGATTAGCACAGCAACAAAAGAAAACACTTTAATTGCTTGGGACTTTAATGCACATCATCTTTTTTGGAACTCACAACACATCAACCCAACAGGTTGACACCTACACCAGTTAATATGTGAATTCCCAGAAGTGTGCCTGCTAAATAGTGGAGTACCAACTCATCTAAGAGGAAGAAGGCTGGACCTATCCTATATAAACTCAGCCTTAAAGGACCAAGCAACATGGAGTTTACATGAAACCCTCACAAGTGATCATATGGCCATTGAAATAGGCCTGACTCAAAAAACTGCCTCCCATACCACCACCCCCTAGATAGATGGAACCCTAAGTTTGCCAACTGGTCTGTTTTTGAAGCCATAATGATGAGATGGGTCATGAAATATCTGGAAAACCCATCAAATGACACATAGCTCTTCTACAAGGAGTTCATAGGCAAACTTAGAAAGGCAGAAAATGACTCATGCCAAGGCTTAAACAAGCCAGGACCAACCACAAGGATGTATGGTATTATTGTGAAAGAGTCAGAGAACTCAAGGCCAGAGTCAACAGAGTCAGAAAACTCTTTCAGCAAAATCTGCCAGGTAACAAGCAGACTCCTCAGAAAGGTAATGGCCCATGTGACAGCAGGGACAAGAGATCAAACTACATGCATGGTACGAATGGTGTGCCAACATTAGCAGACAAACACAAGTGACCCAAATCTGGAAAAATTCCTTGCAAAAATTGTAGGAAAGGGCATGATAGTGCAAAGCATCTATCCCTACCCTCAAGAAGAAGCTGACAACATAGGCAGGAACTTTGCAGAGAGAACAAAATCACACAACCTTTCTTGAATGACAGGAAAAAATAAGCAAGGTTACCCCTTCAAGGTGGAGAGAAATCAAGGGTGCCTGCAACATGCCGGTCAACATTGACACACCTTTCACCATTGATAACTAAACAGTGTGCTCAGCAAGGGAAAAGAGACACAACCCCTGGGGCATATGCAATTACCTACAGCATGCTGATGCTCATGGGCAGCCCTGCCAAGCAGGTATATCACCTCCTGATAAACAGGATGTATGCAGAGCTCACCAGGTCGAAGAAATGGGGGCAACAGGATATGCAATCAATCCCAATGCCTAAGGATCCATGCTCTCTCAGGCCTATATCTCTCATCAGCTGCACAGAGAAAGTAGCTGAAAGAATGGTCCTAAACAGGCTCATATGGAAGGCATGGCCTTTACACCCTAGGCTGTATGCTGAAAGGGAAGGGGTTGGCACCCATGAGTGCCTCACAGATGCTTTATGTGCCATAAATGGCAGAAGCTTCATAGTGGTCTTTCTAGACCTAGAAAAGGCACATGAGTTGGTGAATGCTGCAACCGTCCTCTCCTCCCTAGTCCAGAAGAGGATCAAAGGCAACCTACTTGCATGGACAAAAGCTATATGCAAGGCAGAGAAGCCAGGGTAGCATTCCAAGACAAAATTTCGGAGTGCTACTCTCTTCAGAATGGCACTCCCTAGGCAGGTGCTCTAAATCCCTTTTGTTCAGTATCCTAATGGAGAATCTAGCCTGTCCAGAACTACTGTAGGGAGTAGAGGTCTTTATGTATTTTGATGATGTTTGCATCGTCAGCAGAAGCCCTCGAAGACCACTCCACAAGAGGCTAGAAGTTTTGCAGTAAAAATAAGAAAAATGCACTCAACTGAGACTAAAGATCAACTTAAACAAGAAGAAAGCAATGACAATAAAGCATGGTCAAAACCCACCCAACCTTCTGCTGAAGGGAGACACCATAGCTGGGTGGACAGCTTTACATACCTGGGAGTCTGCATTGCGAATGCACAATCTCCCACGGAAGGTCAAAACAAGGATGGAACTCAATGCTCTAAAGAGGACAACTCTGCAAGAAGGAACCACATATAATTTGCTTAGAAAGTTCTACATGCAAACCACCAGGCCCCAAGTAGAATATACAGCACCAGTCCTGACAATTCTCAGAAAGATCAGCAGCAGAGGCTGGGGTCATCCAGAACAATGCCATGAGGCTAATGCTGGGGGCCCCAATGTGGCCAAGAATATGTCTCCTGAGGGTGGAGACACAGCAACAATCTCTCAACCACAGGATATGCCAAAGAAATGCTGCTATACTGTACAAAACTATCAGAAGCGACAGAGACCGACCACTAAAGGATAAAATGTGTTCATGCATAAACCTGCACAAGGAGCTAAATCCTCCTGAAACACATGTCGGCAGTATACTTCAGACCCTGAGACAACTAGATATTCAGGATGCAGTGAAAGACATGACAAAGGATGCCCCACCTGAGGGATACCAAGAACCAGCTCCCTGGGTTGAGAACCCAGTCCGGTATAACTTTACAGTACTACAAGCAAGCAAAGCACTGTGCACAGCATCAAAGATGAGGACTGTGGCAGAAGAAGCAACCAGGAGCACAGCAACTGATAACACATATTACACATATGGCTCATTTGATCCACAAACACCAGCAATGCAGCAGCTGTGGTCTCCCAAAACTTCAAAAGAAGCTAGAGACTGTCCAACAATGCTTCCATCCTACAAGACGAACTAATGGCAATCTTCAAAGCTTTAGAAGGCTCCATCCAAAAAGAAGGGCACACAACAGTCCACACTAACTCCAAAGGAGCAATCCTTGCATTCAAAGCGACCAACCCCAAAGAAAATGTGACACTGATATCAGCAATCAAATCAGTGGCCAAGTCACATCAAGCTGCTGACAGGAAGGTCTTCCTCAACTGGATACCTAATCATGTGGGAATACAGGGAAATGAAGAGGCCAGCACCCTAGCCAAAAGTGCTCTTATCTGCAGTACAGTGAGCATTAAGATGCAAACATCACTCATGCAACTAAAAGAACTGGCAAAAAGATATGTCAGAATTCAAGAAGAAAGTGAAGCATGATGGCGCTATTTACAAAATTCAAGAGCCTCCAAGTGGTACTTGGACATCACAGATCTCAAGCTCCATGACATCACAATGCAAACTATCAGAAAACTCTGTTATTACACACAGGCTAAGGCTAGGATATCTATGCAATTGGCAACTGATTGAGAATGATGACACGCCATGCCAGCACTGTGACCGAGCTGTGAATCAGCCCTCACACACTGCCTACTTGACTGTGCAGAGACACAGCCTATCAGGTAAAATCTTCCTGAAAATGAGCAGACACCGGCACAGATCACAAGACACATTTTGGGTAACATGGGGACACATGGGAACTTCCTGATGTTCCACCCACCTCCCAGGGAAAAGAATAGAAAGTGGGACAATAAAAGCTGCTCATCTCTATGCATGAAGGTTTGTTTTTTCTACCAGTCAAAACGGTATTTGTGGGACAGCAAAGGCTGCTCATTTCTGTGCAAGAAGTTTTTTTGTGTTCCTATTAACGCAGGCCACCTTTCCCTCAAACACAAGCTCACTGCCTTTTCCTTCTCAGCTCCCCTCCTGCTAGGCTGGGACCCACTGCTATAAATCTTCTCTCCTGCTGATGGGTACCATGAGGATCAAAGGGGCTGCAACACTTCCTATCACTTTCTTTCATCTTCACTGACTGCCAAAAAAAAGCAACTTTTTTGTGTTTTCAAAGATCAACACAATTACTGGCTGATCCAGGAGCAAGAGCCCATGCCATCACAAGGCTGGTTTAATCTTAAACAACAACAAGAACCTGGCTTCATTCGCCTTTCGAGTATGGTAGAAAGTTCTATTGAAACATCAAGGGATAAATTAACTTTGGGCAGCTGTTGCATGATTTACCTGCTGCTACAAAGAAACTCATTCGAGAGATCGAGAAACTAGAACACAAACTAAACGGCATGCAGACAGCCGTACTGTTCATTGAAGTTTTATATAATAATAATAATAATAATAATAATAATAATAATAATAATAATAATAATAATAATAATAATAATAATAATAATAATAATAATAATAATAATAATAATAATAATAATAATAATAATAATAATAATAATAATAATAATAATAATAATAATAATAATAATTTTTTTCATGCTAGAGAATATTGCTAACGTGTCAAAGGACAGTGCTAATGAGTGCTACAACTATTCAAAATATTCATTTTAACACCGGTAAATTTAATCTTAGTCCTCTACTAGAACATTTTCAAGTTTTCTGAGATTACGCGAATGACTTCAAGAATAATTCCAGATCAGTTTTTCATATTCCTTTTCTTCTCAGTGCAGAGACTAATGCCATTAAATGATGCAGACGGTTAAAAAAACTGTCTCTGGAATTGAACGCCTTGTGTGACGACATTTGACGTTAAAAGAAAAGTGAAATAACAATATTTTGTTAAAATCCGATTTAAAGAGGTACCCACGTTTGATTTTTTAATATTATAATTTTTGTGACACTGACTTTGAGCATCATTACATTTTAAAATCTAGGAATAACGAGAGAGTATGAACTACTTTTCTGGCCAACTTCATGAAAAAGTATGATTAATACAGTATTACGGTTAATTAAAGATGAACTTCATTGTGGTGAAAACATATTAAATAATGATAAAAGTAGAAGGAAGTTCATATAAACAAGAGTGCAACATCAGATCATTATGTTCTGACTACATTAATAAAAAATATCATGTCTTGTTTCAAACTGATATTTGTATATGCCAAGTATGCTAAAAATATTTCCTTCTGAAGGAAATAGTAATGATTTTTATTATAAGTCACTCTATGCTTGAGACAGTTCCCTTAACCACTCACGTTAACGCCTCTAAGGTACGTCCCTTCACTTCCAAAGGAAGGATGAAGTGGTATCTCACCGTTCTTATTTCTTTGTCACGTTGTCGCATTTTGAATATTTCTCAGACACATTCCTTCGTCAGAAATCCATACATTAACATGTCCTTTATGAATATTAATATGTACATTTTCAGAACAATTGTATTTTGCTTTATTCAGTAACTGCGATTTCACCTGAGAGGCGACGGTTGGAGGGTGGGGGAGTACAGACATTTCTTTCCTTTACTCTTTGGTGGGATGTTTACGGTAACTGACTGTAGTTGCAGCCCATGATTGTTCACACAACGTGATTAACTGCATGGATATCATGAAAACATAAAATTATTTCAAAACTTACCTATCATTCTGTCTCAGCTCCAAATGGATGATGACAAACTGTTGAAGATGAGGCAAATGTATGACTGAGGTTGGTCGATATCAGTCTTCATAAATAACGTTACAGTTTTATGAATGATTGTACAATAAATACTTTCTTTTTAACTCATATGTTTGCAAGAGCTGGAGAAGTAGAAATCTGAATCTTGGTTCCTGTCTGTCAGTGCGTCTCTCTCTCTCTCTCTCTCTCTCTCTCTCTCTCTCTCTCTCTCTCTCTCTCTCTCTCTCTCTCTCGCCTGTCTTGTAAATCTCTCTGAGAATAACCTGGCTACGAACAGTGACAATAGTTTTGCCTTTAATGCTTGTTTAATTATTATTTAATGTCCAAAATAAGAAAAAACTAAATTACGCCAATATACTACAAAAAAATTTGGTTTCCACATGAACGATGCCAAGAAATTACCAGGCGTATTTCTTTCGGAGGCCTAATGTGGACCTGTGAACCTAGCTTAGTCAACAGAGATTGTGACTATGTTAAAGAATATATATATTTTTTTGGTAACTTCATGTACTGGAAATGATTCAGGAAAAATCTTGTCATCTTGAATAAATCATAAGCCCACATGACAAGGTTTATTCTGTAATTTTTCTTTTTAAAAAATGTGCATTCAAGGTTTATTATCTATAAACCATGCCATAGATGAACTTTTGTTAAAATTTTCATTTTAATCTTCATTAAAGGCATAGGGGTATGAAAAGCGACAGACCAGCATCCTCGGTCCTTTCTTGCCAAGGAAGGGAAAACCCATAAGATGCGTAGGACGCTGGATTTTGGTGTGCTAAATGCCACAAAGATTTGCTAAAATCTAAAAAAAAAAATTTACATTCCTACACTTGACCATACCATAACCCTACTACATTAAAAGTCAGGTGTAATGTCAAATGAGAATCCATATACTTTTCCCCAGGTTTGTTGAGATGTAAGTCTGCTGTTGATGAAGTCAATTTTCAATATTATAAGCAACATACGTAGAAAAGGAATTGTCATGGGTAGATGCAATAATGGTGACATATTGAAAAATATCTCTTTTCCAAGACGTGATTGCTTCCAGTGTTTGCTCACCAGTCTGTTTGCTCACCAGTCAGTTCCTGTTGTCAACGCATCGTGGACAGTTAGCGATCTGATGGTATCTTATGCCATGCCTTTGCAACATGGCGCAATAATTGGTCCACATCGCATCAGAAAATTTGATCTGGAATCTTCTACAGTGTGACCGGAAGTGGGCGGACATTAGGAACCAATCATTGTGTAGAAAATTTAAAAAAAATCCTTATATGGGAATGACGATTGTCTGTTGTCATTAGCTCCACCTACACAAGGGTATATAAGCCTCCTGAAGAGACTTCCCAAAACAGAGATATAGACAGACAGAGACAGAGAGGGCAATCAGAGGTCGGACAAAGCAAGTTTCCGACGGGAGTATCCCTTTCAGACGACCCTTACTCTTCTCCAAAAAATCTTGTCCTGCCCAAAACGAAGAGAAGCAGCCAGCCCTTCCTGCTTGTGATGAGAAGTCCCTAAGCCCTCCATGTTCAAGAAGAGGTGAAGCAGCAAGCCTACATACCAGTGATGAAGAAAAGTAGTTAGCCCTCCCTGCCTGTGTGGAGTAGTTGCTAAGCCCTTCCTGCCTGTGACAACGTGAAGTAGTCAGCCCTTCCTGCCTGTAGCGAGGACGAGTCTTCAGCCCTTCCTGCCCTCCATTTGCACATCTCCGGATTCTTGAAGAAACAGCATTTGCTGCCTCATCTACAAGACATTCCCTTATATGACGTCTTCAAGCCCGAGGTCAATGTACCCTCTGTTAAGTTCCCAGCTGCCCTTCTGTGACGTCTTCAAGCCCGAGATCATCGTGCCACCATATAAGTATTAAGATTGCTCTACCTTGCAACCTGTTCCCTCTATCTATAACTGCTTAGATTTATTTTGATTAGTGTTACGTTGAGTGAGAGCAACGGGGGAACAACATTTCTTTTTCTTTGTAAATAAGGTTGTGAATAAATGGTTGTAGTGTTGTGAGATTTTCTTTTTATATTCATTTCTCATATTTCAATTACTGGCTTTGACACATTGTTGTTTAGAGTTTGAAGAAACCTGGAACGATTCTTGCATCGCGACAGTTTGCGACCAGGCCAGTATTTGTAACACAAACCGGTTGAAATGGAGAATATAGAAAGAAGCAGAATGATTAGGTTAACGAAAGAGTTTGTTGGGACGGGTAGGCTTCTGGGTTTGGAAGACGATGCTCTTCTGGAGTATGTTGAAAAGAAGGAAAGGAAAAATTTTGAGAGTAATGAAAGAGCAGTTGAAAGAGAAGTTGAAAAACTGCGGCTAGAAAGAGAGAGAGAGGAAAGAGAGAAAGAGCGTAAACATGAGTTGGAAATCTCTCGGTTTAGGCGAAGTTCTCATAATAGTCCATCAGGCAGCACAGGAGGTAGTAATTCATCGTTGAACGATGAAGATGTTGACAGTTTAGATACCGTATGGATGCAGCGTTGAAATTAGAGCCAAAATTTGATGAGGAAGATGTAATGAAACATTTCATGTCTTTTGAAAAGTTCACGAACAGAGTAGGTTGTCCAAAAAACATGTGGACTTTTGTATTTACAGTCAGTCTTATGTGGTAGGGCACTTTCTGTGTATAGTTGCATGTCTGAGGAGGAATGTGGAGATTATTATGTTGTGAAGGAAATTGTTCTTGGTGCATACAGAGGCGTACCGCAAGAAGTTTAGAAGTCTGAGAAGGGACGAGGGCAGTGCGTATGTAGAGTATGGAAAGAAATTAGAAAAATTATTTTATGATTAGTTATCTTCCGCTGAAGCTGATAATTTTGATGATCTCAAGAACTAATTTTTGCTAGAAAACTTCAAAGATAACCTATCCCCAGATAGGCATGAAAAATCTTTTGCAGACGCAACTAGGTTGGCAAATGAGTATAGTTAACTCATAGTTTAAGTGAGAGTTAGAAATAAAGTGATCCTTCATCAGGTAGTGTACAACGTAGTAAGTATTCTAGTAATAGTGGTAGCAATACAGGTAAAAGTGACTACTATTGTTATGCATGTGGAAAACCTGGTCATACTTCTAGGTTTTGTAAGAATAAAGGGACATCTAGTAATTCCGAGGTAACTTGTTACCGATGTAGTAAGAAAGGGCATTTATCAAGAAATTGTGCAGAAGGGAAAAATGTTAAGAAACCAGTGTCTCTAGTTAGTAGTCTTTTGTCAAGTATAAATGACGTTATGAAATAAACCAGGAAATTTTATGGAGACTTTCTGTCTGAAGGTGTAGTTTCTTCTCTGAAAGGAGGGGATTTAAGAGAAATAGTTTTGCTTTGGGACACCGGAGTGGTTATCTCCCTGACGAGGGCAGTAATTAGTATGAAAGAACAAGTTATGTTAGGTGGGTTTCCGAACACTTGCGTTGTTTGTCCTTTGTTGGAGGTGAACTTAGAAAGTCAGGGAGTGTTAGGGGAAGTAAAACTAGCAGTTGTAGACAAATTGCCCATTGATGGCAGTGACATAATTGTCGGTAATGACTTGGCGACATCCAAGTGTGTGAATCCTGTTTTGAGTGAGATGCCAGTGCCTGAATTGGTAGTAACTAGGTCGGGTTTAGATACAAATGTAGACTACGTTCATGATTTGTTCGTAGATTCGAACGAGCACGAGTTCGTGGATTCGAAAGAGTGTGGTAGAGACGGTATAATTGAAAGCAAAATTAGTAAGAAAGGAAATAACGTATATGTTAGATAATGATATGATAGCTCCCAGCGAGAATGAATGGGGTTCTCCAGTAGTTCTGGTGAAAAAGGAAGATGGATCAGATAGGATGTGGATTGATTTCACAAAAGTAAACAGTGTAACTAAGCAAAGCTTGATTTGGCCAAAGGTTATTAGCAAGTACCTCAAAGTGAACAGGCAAGGAAAATATCCTCTTTTATTACACCGTTCGGCAGTTGTGAACCCAGAGTTATGACTTTTGGCTTAAAGAACGCAGCCAGTACTTTCCAAAGGTTAATGAGTAAAGTTATAATTGGCATCGACAACTGTGTCGTGTATTTAGACGACCTTATGATATTCTCAGAAAACTGGGAAGAACATTTTTAGAATTTTACCAAAAGTCCTTGAAGCCCTTGCAAAAGCAAACCTGGTTCGGAATCTGAAGAAATCTGAATTTGGAAAAACCTCTATCATTAATTTAGGTCATAAAGTGGGTCGCAGAAAGATCTGTCCAAAAGAAGGGAACACAGAAGCTATAATCAATTTCCCAATCCCAGCAAATAAAAAGCAGGCCATGAGGTCCCTCAGAATGGTTTCATACTTCCGTAGATTTGTGCCCAATTTTTCAGAAAGAGTGCTCCCATAACTAATCTCTTTGAGAAGTTGACAAAGTTTCGTGTTTGATGACGAGTTTATAGAAGCTTTCAACAAATTGAAGACCTTAATGATTCACGAGCCAGTACTGTTGATACCTGATTTTAGTAGGGAATTTAATTTAGCGATTGATGCCAGTGACATTGGCAGGAGCAGTGTTATTGCAAGAAGTGAATGGGATGGAGCACCCGGTCGCTTATTATTCAAAGAGCCGAATAAAGCCCAGAAAAATTATTCAACTATTGAGAAGGAGTTGATTAGTTTAGTTTCAGCCTTACAGCGCTTTGAGATGTACTATATGCACGTAGTGGTCCTGTTTTAACTGTGTATACTGATCATAATCCGCTAGTTTTTTTGGAGAGGTTTAAGAATAAGAATGAACGTCTCATGTGATGGAACCTATAATTACGAGATGATAATCTGAAGATAGGTCATATAAGGGGAAAGAATAATGGAGTAGCTGGTAGCCTCTCCAGCGATTTTTCAGATTGAGATAGTAGTTCGTCCTCTCTTTTTCTTTCGTTCTGAGTGAGTTGAGCGAGAGCCATTGCTTTTTTTTTTTTTTTTTTTGCTGTAGCGCGAGTGTGGTTTGCAACAGAAGTGTTGAGTGAGCGTGTTTTACTGAAGCAGAGTCGTAGCAAAATGCAAAGTTATTCCTCAGTTCAGGTGACGAGCTTAAATTAGTTTTGTCTCTTTTGCTCTTTTAAAAAATAAAATAACTAATTATTTTTTTTTCTTTTGGGGGAACGTGCCATGGCTAGATGCAATAATTGTGAAATATATTGAAAACTATCTCTTTTCCAAGACGTGACTGCTTTCTGTGTCTACTCACCAGTCAGTTCCTGTTGTCAACGCATCGTGGACAGTTAGCGATTCGATGGTATCTTATACCATGCCTTTGCAACATGGCTCAATATTCGGTCCACATCGCATCAGAAAATTTGATCTGGAATCGCGTGACCGGAAGTGGGCGGATATTAGGAACCAATCACTGTGTAGAAAATAAAAAACTCCTTACATGGGAATGACGATTGTCTGTTGTCATTAGCTCCGCCTACACAAGGGTATATAAGCCTCCTGAAGAGACTTTCCAAGACAGAGATATAGACAGACAGAGACAGAGAGGGCAATCAGAGGTCGGACAAAGCAAGTTTCCGACGGGAGTATCCCCTTCAGACGATCCTTACTCTTCTCCAAAAAATCTTGTCCTGCCCAAAACGAAGAGAAGCAGCCAGCCCTTCCTGCTTGTGATGAGAAGTCCCTAAGCCCTCCATGTTCAAGACAAGATGAAGCAGTGAGCCTACATACCAGCGAAGAAAAGTAGTCAGCCCTTCCTGCTTGTGTGGAGTAGTTGCTAAGCCCTTCCTGCCTGTGACAACGTGAAGTAGTCAGCCATTCCTGCCTGTAGCTAGGACGAGTCTTCAGCCCTTCCTGCCCTCCATTTGCACATCTCCGGATTCTTGAAGAAACAGCATTTGCTGCCTCATCTTAAAGACATTCCCTTCTGTGACGCCTTCAAGCCCGAGGTCATCGTGCCACCATTTAAGTATTAAGATTGCTCTACCTTGCAACCTGGTCCCCCTATCTATAACTGCTTAGATTTATTTTGTTTAGTGTTACGTTGAGTGACAGCAAAGGGGAAACAACATTTCGTTTTCTTTGTAAATAAGGTTGTGAATAAATGGTTGTAGTGTTGTGTGAGAATTTCTTTTTATATTCATTTCCTATATTTCAATTGCTGGTGTTGAAACATTATTGTTTAGAGTTTGAAGGAACCTGGAACATTCTTGCCCCATGACAGGAATCTTTAAGTCTTCCTGCATATAGTTGTTTTATTTATCTTATTTTCCCATCCTGATGAAAATTGTAGAGTCAAAATGTACTGTTATATATATTTGAATTTGGTTTTACTCAGATTATTTTCAGGATTATGCCTGAATAAGGAATGGACTAGAGACTTAGAGGATGCCATCAGAAGGAACTTTAAAATTATTATACGACTTGCGTGGGGTTACTGGTTACATTTATTCCAAACTTTTTTCTTATATAATGGAATGCATTGATTAATATATTTATTCCATTATCTCGAGTACCATGCAGAGATAGATTTTGTGTGTGTTTTGAAAAAGGCATCTAGAGGATAAATATGATGATTTACAAGAAATTGGGTGAATGTCTGATTTCAGATCTAACATATCTGAACTCACATAGTATAGTTAGCGTTTTCTAAGAAATGAAATTATCAGCAGACGACATCGGTGCAACTATTCATTTTGTGTGAACAATCATGCGGTGCTCCAAAACTTGGCTCCAGCGGTATTGGTTTGTAGAAATTCACTGTCATTTACCCTAAATCTTCCTCCTAAGAATAATGGAAACAAATGTCTGTACTTCCACCCTCCACCCACCCCCTCCAAGGTGAAATCGCAGTTATGAGTAAAGGAAAATACAACTGATCTGAAAATGTACGTATTAATATACATAAAGGACATGTTAATATTTGGATTCTGGAGAAGGGATATGTGTTTGAGAAGTATTAAAAATGCGACATCGTGACAAAGAAATGAGAACGGCGAGATACCACTTCATCCTTCCTTTGGAAGTGAAGGGACATACCTTAAAGGCGTTAAAGGTGAGTGGTTGAGGACATTGGCTCAAGTATAGAGCGCTTTATATTAATAATCATTATTATTTCCTCTGGTAGGGAAAAAAAATCAAATTAAATAATGGATGTATCTTGATAGCTATTAGATGTTATTTTAAACAAAGCTCAAAAATTCTTTGATGCCCATAAGGAGATAAAATTACATAGAAAAAATAACAATATATGAACTACCTTCATGACGGATACTGTGAGTGTGTGTGTGATTATAATGACGCTGACAGATTTGTGCCTATATTAAAAGCGAAAAAAAACTTTTACAATGCCAACAAAGAAACTTACAACATGGAAAACGTCCTTGTACTACCATGTAAGCAAAGATATTCCCAGTCTGCCTAAGAATTTTGAAATTCATATAGCACCTCAGAACAACAAAACAATAAACCATAAAAATTCTCCCGACAACACTAAAGGATGTGCATATGAAATCCAAGATAATTCTCTTGATAACTTTCATATTGGTAAAACTAAAAAAAAAAAAAAACATTGGAAAACAGAATAGAGTAGCATTAAAAATGGTAAGATATACACAGCTGAACAGTAGAATTTTTGTATATATTTGTAAAAACAATCATATGACCTATTAGGCAGGGGCAATAAAACATAATTTATTCTAATAATGCACTAGACAGGAACAAAATAGAGTCTACTTTAAGAAAAGAAAGTTTAGTGGGAAACTTATGCTCATTCAAAACATAATTTTCATCCATTTATTTCAAAAGAAATGAGAAAATGCATAAATTCTAAGAAAAAAAAGTAAAGTGACCACCTGCTACGATGAATAAATTTGTAAATGGAGTACTTGACCTCAGACACAGATGAATGTAAATTTCCAACAACTCAGACCTATCAGAAGTGAATAATAGGTTTTCAACAGCCTTTATGTTCGCGGACAGTATCCTTATACACCGTAAATGATAAATTTTTACCCTTATATGTGTAAAGGCCATTTCTGAGCCTATACTTGATTTAAGTCTCTGTTTATGAACAGAGGTTTAATCTCGCTTATCCCGAGACATTGTGTGATAGCAGTAACGTGAGCCGGCATCATAAGTTATATCTTTCCCTAACTAAAATCTAAGGACTACTGGAATGAGATACTAAGTACAAAACTAAAACCCTTTATTGACAAAATCAACGAAAAATAACTTCTTAAAAATTACGAAGAATGAAATCCAATGTTTCACATAACTATCAGAAAATCTTATAAGGAAATAATCCTCCAAAATCATAAACACTCAAATACCTAAGGGAATACAGAAAATAACTATCTGTCAAATCATGAACAGGTCAATCAATAAAAAAAACCAGGTCATCTCAAATGTCATACCACTCTCATCCTTGTAGGAGGGAGAGAGGAAAAAGGAATAGGAATGGAGTAGAACAGAAATACTCCACAAGTCCTCTGGGACAGTCTCCATGTGAAAAATCACACATCTTCAGACACACATGAATCGGATCTCACAAGTCCGATTCGAACAACGGTTCCTCCCATTATATTCATTATGTAACGCACGAACGAACGTACTTTTGTATGACATCATTCGAGATCAAAGTTCGGAAAGACACGCCTCTGTATTTCAAGGCGTCACCATCGACATGCATCCTTCAAAACCGGATTTTGTAACTGGTTCAGCTTCTAGAACGTTCTTTGCTGAAAACGCATTTGCCAGCCCGTGTCTTGTCACCAAGGAGGTTTCTTCGACCCTTGTGGTATGCGAATGTTTCAGCATTTTCCTATTTGCTGCGTATAGTAAAATGGACCCTGCGAATAGCTGACCTAATTTTTCAAAGGTCACCTTCGTGAGCCTTTACATATGTCAGTTCCCAGAAAAAAATCATAGATATAGGTAAAAACCGTGGCAAGTTGTGGTATATATATATATATATATATATATATATATATATATATATATATATATATATATATATATATATATATATATATATATATATATATATATATATATATATATATATATATATATATATAAGACATTTTAGCCCACATCACCGTGATTCATATACAATCAGTAAGCTATAAACGTCCTTTAATATCCAATTCACTCTACCTCGAAATAATATTTTTCATATATGTTACCGAAGGGAATTTTTAATTGATAATAAGTTCGTCGTCCCATGGGCTCAGAACCAGCGAAGGACAAGAACTCAGGACTACGGTGGACGCTTAACCCATGTGGCCAGCAAGTGAGGTATAAGTGGATATCGTCTCCCATATACAAATCGCCCGTCGAACTCAGGTGTTTATATTAGAGACGATATCCACCACCTCACCATGCTAACCATGTAGTGCGCTTGTCCACGCAGCCATATTATGACTTTTTATCACATCACTGTGATTCATATTCAATCAGTAAGCTGCAAATTATTTAATATACCAATTCACTCTACCTCGGAAATAATATATTTTCATATATGTTACTGAAGAGGGAATTTTTAGTTGATAATAAGTTCGTCGTGCCATGGGCTCGAACCAGCGAAGGACAAGAACTAAGGACTACAGTGGACGCTTAACCCATATGGCCAGCAAGTGAGGTATAAGCGGATATTGTTTCCCATATACAAATCACCCATCGAACTCAGGTGTTTGTATTAGAGATGATATCCACCCACCTCTGCCATGCTAACCGTGTAGTGCGTTTGTCGCACGCAGCCATATTATGACTTTTTATCACATCACCGTGATTCATATACAATCAGCAAGCTACAAAAGTCCTTTAATATCCAATTTGCTCTACCTCGGAAATAATATATTTTCATATATGTTACCGAAGGGGAATTTTTTAGTTGATAATAAGTTCGTCGTCATGTGGGCTCGAACCAGCGAGGGACAAGCACTCAGGACTACAGTGGACGCTTAATCCACGCGGCCAGTAAGTGAGGTATAATTGGATATCGTCTCCCATATACAAATCGCCCGTCGAACTCAGGTGTTTGTATTAGAGACCATATCCACCCACCTCTGCCATGCTAACTGTGTAGTGCGTTTGTCACACGCAGCCATATTATGACTTTTTATCACATCACCGTGATTCATATACAATCAGTAAGCTAGAAACGTCCTTTAATATCAAATTCGCTCTACCTCGGAAAAAATATATTTTCATATATGTTACGGAAGGGGAATTTTTTACTTGATAATAAGTTCGTCGTATATGGGAGACGATATCCACTTATACCTCACTTGCTGGCCGTGTGGGTTAAGCGTCCACTGTAGTCCTGAGTTCTTGTCCTTCGCTGGTTCGAGCCCACGGGATGACGAACTTATTATCAACTAAAAAATTCCCCTTCGGTAACATATATGAAAATATATTATTTCTGAGGTAGAGCGAATGGATATAAAAGGCCGTTTGTAGCTTACTGATTGTATATGAATCATGGTGATGTGATAAAAAGTCATAATATGGTTGCGAGCGACAAACGACTACACAGTTAGCATGGCAGAGGTAGGTGGATATCGTCTCTAATACAAACACCTGAGTTCGACGGGCAATTTGTATATGGGAGATGATATCCACTTATACCTCACTTGCTAGCTGCATGGAATAAGCGTCCACTGTAGTCCTGAGTTCTTGTCCTTCGTTGGTCCAAGGCCATGGGACGACGAACTTATTATCAATTAAAAATTCCCCTTCGGTAACATATATGAAAATATATTATTTCGAGGTAGAGCGAATTGATATTAAAGGACGTTTGTAGCTTACTGATTGTATATGAATCACGGTGATGTGATAAAAGTCATAATATGGCTGCGTGAGACAAACGCACTACATGGTTAGCATGGCAGAGGTGGGTGGATATTGTCTCTAATACAAACACCTGAGTTCGACGGGCAATTTGTATATGGGAGATGATATCCACTTATACCTCACTTGCTAGCTGCATGGAATAAGCGTCCACTGTAGTCCTGAGTTCTTGTCCTTCGTTGGTCCAAGGCCATGGGACGACGAACTTATTATCAATTAAAAAATTCCCCTTCGGTAACACATATGAAAATATATTATTTCCGAGGTAGAGCGAATTGGATATTAAAGGACGTTTGTAGCTTACTGATTGTATATGAATCACGGTGATGTGATAAAAAGTCATAATATGGCTGCGTGAGACAAACGCACTACATGGTTAGCATGGCAGAGGTGGGTGGATATTGTCTCTAATACAAACACCTGAGTTCGACGGGCGATTTGTATATGGGAGACGATATCCTCTTACATCTCACTTGCTGGCCACGTCGGTTAAGCGTCCACTGTATTCCTGAGTTCTTGTCCTTCGCTGGTTCGAGCCCACGGGACGACGAACTTATTATCAACTAAAAATTCCTTCGGTAACATATATGAAAATATATTATTTCCGAGGTAGAGTGAATTCGATATTAAAGGACGTTTGTAGCTTACTGATTGTACATGAATCACGGTGATGTGATAAAAAGTCATAATATGGCTGCATGTGACAAATGCACTACACGGTTAGCATGGCAGAGGTGGGTGGATATAGTCTCTAATACAAACACCTGAGTTCGACGGGAGATTTGTATGTGGGAGACGATATCCACTTATACCTCACTTGCTGGCTGCGTGGGTTAAGCATCCACTCTAGTCCTGAGTTCTTGTCCTTCGGTGGTTCGAGCCCACGGGACAATGAACTTATTATCAACTAAAAATTCCCTTCAGTAACATATATGAAAATATATTATTTCCAAGGTAGAGTGGATTGATATTAAAGGACGTTTGTAGCTTACTGATTTTATATATATATATATATATATATATATATATATATATATATATATATATATATATATATATATATATATATATATATATATATATATATATATATATATATATATATGTTTCCTTTGCAGGTAATTCATAAGTCTCCACATTCAGTACTTTACTCAACAATGGCCTTGAAAGATGACCAGGAACATATAAAACAAAAGAATAAAAGGAGTTATACAGGAGCTGAGGGCTCTTTCTCAAAGGGAAGTACGTGAAACACGTGGATACAAAAATACGTATATTTACATGACAGACAAGATCAAAAGGGAAATTGAATTAAAACACGTTAAATTGCTGCTGCAGAAGACCTTCTGAGGGGGGTGGAGGGGAGGAAAAGCTTGGGAATGCCAGGAACACGGACCAAGGAGAATTCTGCTACGATCGTCCTTCTGAAACGATATGAGGACCCAGGTTGTAACAATCTAAGGCTGGAATTTTGGGAATGCTTTACTCAAGAGTGTGCTGAGGGCGCCAAGGACATCCTCGAGGCTTGACTAGTGACTTAGAGCAAGAAGGCAGTGAACACGTGGGCCGGGATTGAACCAAGAAGCTCAGGGAATACCAAGTTATAGGCCCAGATGTTTAATAAATGCACAAGGGCGAACATAACGTGACTAATCAACTCTTTCTGGGTACTTTACCACATACTAGGGGCTTAAGGCTGACATCTGCACCCAGCGTCGTCCAAGTCCTTCTCCACGTCTTCTGCCCAGGTTCACGTGTGTGTGTAGACGAGGCCTCCCTCACCAAGGAACTGCTTTCAAGTCGTAGGTCGGGTGCAGGAAAAGGGCGCCCTTGTGATGATGGAGGCTGCAGTTGAGTTTCCGCTCGCTTTGGGAATTGCACTTCCCCATTTGAAATGGATACTAGCCATGTGGATGGAGTACAAAACAAGGGCAGCTACTTCCACGTTGTGACGAGGGAAAGAGACGGGTGGGGAGGGGCCTGCACTCGTGACCTCCTACATTAGCTACTGGACTGCGTGTGAGGGCGAGCTCCTGTCGCCCTGGCCTTTTATTACTTCTGGACGGGTGTAAGGGGTGGGGTGGGGATGGCCTGACCCGGTCACGCTTTTGTACCTAAGAGAAAAAGGCGCCAGCCAGTTACTGCCCTAGGCTAAGATTATCTCCTGAGCGCCTCTCAGCACCCCCGAATTTACTGCTTGAAACTATAGTCTGTTCAACATTCTAAGATCGCTGGGGTGGGGCCAGGAAAAGAATACAGCGGTGTCAAACGTCTCTCTTTGATTAAAAGTTTTGCCTTGTTAGAGCTTGTTCAAGTGAAATTTTAAAAAGAAATGTTATTCATTTAAAGATAGCATCGAAACATATTAGGCTTCACATATTTAGCAGTGCAAGCCTAATTTATTTTCATAAAAACAAGGAGACATGGCATAATTTTTGGCCGCCGCTGCCAAACCTGTTTCCCTGACACGTGGTCAGCAGGGGGCATTTAAATGACCAACTCGACCTGAAACAACAACAACGGTGGTCACCTCAAGCAGCCAGTCACTGGACAGTATTGATAGCCCTTGAAGGGATAGCCAACGCGGATCAAATGTCCCCACAGCCAACATCTTTACTCCCAGGTCAAGTAAACTGTTTATAACATTTTAAAATATTTCATATTAAAGAAACAACAAGGGTGCCCTGTAATTAATGGTAATATATTTTTCTCTCCTAAATGATAAGTAGCTTATTTAACCTGCAGAGACACTGAAAAAATAGGGTCACGTAACCATAAATAAATGCTAATGTGGAATATGGACAATAATCAAATGGCTTGAAAAGCCATTCCTGCCGAACCACCCACAAAATTGTAAGTGTTAATGCATTAAACACATTATGGTATTATTATAAGAACTATATTGTTATTTCCAAAAGGCACAGAAAGAAAGAAAAATCATTAAGAACAACCAAAAATCACTCGTTGTTTCTTTAGAAAACGAAGTACAGTACATGACAGCTCTCAGGTAAAGCCATAAACAAGGGATTAACCTCGAGGGTGAGATTTAAAAGGATAAATAGATCTGGCAACGCTTTATTCTTTTCCTGGCCCCACCCTAGCGTTCTTAGAATGTTGAACAGACTATAACCTGAACCAGATCTTACTACTTCTCACAGGTTCAAATAGACAGAGGCCTATCAATCGGCCAAGCAAAGCAGAAAGACTTATTTTGGCACTAATCTTTACAATAATATATATATATATATATATATATATATATATATATATATATATATATATATATATATATATATATATATATATATATATATATATATATATATGTGTGTGTGTGTGTGTGTGTGTGTGTGTGTGTGAGAGTGTATGTATATATGGTATATGTAGAGTATACTGGTCACTCTTTACCAAATGCATATATATTATATACATGTAGCCTAACATATGCATATATATATATATATATATATATATATATATATATATATATATATATATATATATATATATATATATATATATATATATATATATATATATATATATATATATATAATTATATATATATATATATATATATATATATATATATATATATATATATATATATATATATATATATATATATATATATATATATATATATATATATATATATATATATATATATATATATATATATATATATATATATAGAGAGAGAGAGAGAGAGAGAGAGAGAGAGAGAGAGAGAGCCTCGACGGCCAGGTCGATAGAGCAGCAGCTTCGGACTTCATACAGGTCTGTCGCGCGTGTTCAAATCCGCAGCCGACTTTGTCAGAGAGGCAGACACTTTGCTATCCTTGTAGACACCCCGGGATTATGCATGTAATCAATGGATAGGTTTCCTAAAAGCAAATGGGTGTTACAGACTAATACACGCACAAACAAAGCCACTACAACATCTTCTAAAAACATAGCAGACACCTCACACTTCTCGAACTGTCGACCTAACTGCTCAACTGTCCTCGATGCTGGGAGAAAGGGAGTTGGTTTGGCACGATACATGTACATGCGCTACCAGGGTTTAAGCAATGTCCGGCACGGCAGCCGATCGAGACTACGGTCTACCCCAAAGCCGAATCAAAGTCCTTCAAAAGAAGGCATCGTGCTTACCCCATACAAAAAATGGGAAAAAGCATGTTAAAAGAAGAAGAATATTTATATATATATATATATATATATATATATATATATATATATATATATATATATATATATATATATATATATATATCGTGCACAAGATTCTTTTCCTAACGGGTGTGACTTATTATTGTTCCCTTCTTACCTTTGTCTTTGTTCTAAGTCGGCGACGCATTCATCCACAGCGTCTGTTCTCGAAGTCAGCAGCTCATGAGTACATTAGTTAGAAGGGATTTATATTAAATATAATTATATCTCTCAGAAAGGCATAATGGAGACGAAATGGGTAGCTTATTGTTTTAATGATGAAAGTTAATTACATACACATATACAATTACGGTTATAGTCTTATTCTCTTGAAAAAATTCTTGCTAGTCGAAGTTCAGTTTCTGTCTGGTTAAGCAGCCCGCAGTCAGAGTCTGGTTGGGACCACAGAAGCTGGGGGAAGTACTGCGTCTTCTCGTATTGGTGATTAGCGACTCAATCCTCTCTTCTCTAGCTTCGTTCTTCTCTCGAACCCCTACTTCTCTTTGCTATCTTCCCATCTCCTCCTTTGAAGTATTGGAAGATATTATCTGTAAGGCCTCCCCTCGAACAGCTTGATTGGGAAGGACAGTTGTGGGTGTTGTCAAAATCTTTCATTAGAAGATTTGATTGGAAATGACCTCAGAAGGAGTAGTTAATGGCTCCTTCCTAGAATGTCTAATTGGAGAAATGGTGAACTGCTTCTCTTTGTCCAACCCCTTTTCATGGAAATTCATGTAAACACCTCCTATTGCAGGTGTTATTATAGATATGGCTGGAAAGTTGACTCCTGACGAGGTCACAGATTATGCTCGGTCAGCTCAGTCATGAGGGCACAAGTTCAAGATTTTATGATCGGTTTTATGGACCTGGGTGCGATACACTCGCTAACTGTTTTGAGTTCATGTAAAGACGGTTTCTGCCTTTAGCTTGCTTGATATGTCTAGCCTCGGTAATGCATAACAACCAAGGTTTAATTTTTTTTTTTTCTCTCTCTCTCTCTTTATCCTTTTTTTTTCTCTCTCTCTCTATTTTCTTTATTCTTTTTTCTCTCTCTCTCTCTCTCTATTCTTACTCAATCGATCACTGTATAATTTATCGTTTTCCGCTTCTCTCTTTTAAGATTCTATTCTTATGCTTCCCTATTTAATCGTTCTTTACATCACTCGGTCCCGCTATCTCACACATCATCAGTGTGATAATAAAAAACGTAGTTTAAATGGACAGTTATAAATTCAGATACAAAACAAATCATTTATATGATTGCCCATAATGCAAAATATATAGATACATGTAATACAAATGATAATAGACATATAAAATAAGTGAGAAAAACATGGATACTGACATGTATAGTGATAATACATACTTAAGTGCATATGACAAACTATATATATATTGAACAATTTATGTTAATGCAATAATGGTAAAATAATAAATCGGTATTATATTGTAGAAAATTCATACATTATATAACGAATTATTACTTAAAAGAAACATTTATACACACAATGAATTATTACGTTGTAAAACGGTTAAATGCAATAGTGAACACATAATGAAAAATCAATGAAAAATCAACAACTTATAAAGAAATTGGAAGTAAATCATGTCTATAAGAACATTATTCTTCTTCCTTGGCCTTTTTAATTTCCTTTGTTATCTTCTCAATATTTGAAATTACTACACGTTTGATTAAAATTGCAAACACCACAATTACAAGTAAGATTATGATTAAATTGAACAGAGACAAAATTGGGGAAACTTTTTCTCTGAAGTAGAAATACTCATCTACCAATGGTAACTCATTCAGCTCTTTTAATTCTAACTGAGAAAAGTGAAACTCTTTGATATTCTTAGAATAGTTCAGGTATGAGATATGTTTGTTAAATTTGAATTCAGTGAAAATATGAAGTTCATAGTACAACTGGTTTTGTATAACTAACTTGCAAGCCTTATCAAAAGCATGGATATTCTTGAATCTAACTTCTGTACTTAGATTATGGCAGTTGATTATGGCTGTTACAGTATCTAGTGAAAGCACTAAAAATTGACTGTTCTACTAGGATGGAAATAAATCTGTGTTTGGATAAGCTCGTGCATAACTCTTTTCTTAATTTTTGTTACCAATGATTTCTTGAACACAAGGATAGGCATTAGTAGTTTCGTAAAGGTGATCAAGGTTACAAATGTACTCTTTTTCCCTTAAAATTATGCAGTCCTTTAACTGGGCATCAGTAATAAATAAAATCATTAACCAATGTTCTTCTAAGGCAAAATGGATGTTGTTGACATTTGAAATGATTACATTTTCTATTATATATCAGTACATTTGTATCTTTCTGAGTAAATGGTAATACTAAAATAATCTTATTATGTATTACTTTGGTAGTTATGAGATTATAGTACATGAGAACATCTTTTACCATAGGGTTGTAATGTCCCTCTACCAAATAAAAATTAACTATATCTTCTAATTCCTTAGGAGTGATTAGTGTTGGACTTAACATTCCCTTATAAGCTAACAAGACTGCGTTTAAGATGTCTTTATGTTCTTGCAAGATAATTTCACTCTCCAGTACAAAGATGTTGAAAAATTTTTGGTTTTCTATCATATTTAGTTCCTTGGTTACATTCTGGTTAACTTTAGTAATGAATACCTTTAGATTTTCTATCTCTTGGGCATTTAAGTTGTGAGAAGTTATCACTTTATTTATCACTGTACCTCTTGCTGCTGCCCATTGTTACAGCTTATCAATTCAGGCCTTTTCTTTTTCTACATTAGATTCACTTGCGACTCCAAACAGTTGATTTAGCGCTGTTCCTATAAAAGGAAAGAGGGATCTTTTGGACCTTGTATTTATGATATTTCCTATGTCATTATCTAACTTTTTCAACAATGGTAGGGCACTGTTATTATCACACTTCTGTATTATGGATTTGAGTTCTTTTTGAACACTTTTCAGAGTCATTTCATTGATAAGCATTAAAGAAATATCTATACTTACGACTCCCAAATCTTTTATTAATTTCACAGATTACCTTTTCTCTAGTAGTGCACCCTTTGGATGATAACTTCCGAAGACACGAATTGGAGTATTACGACAATTAAGATGAGCCGCATGTTTGTATTTGTAAGAATAATCCTTATCAAGTATTCTGTATACATGAGGTATTTTAGTTTCTATAAATACATTATACATATGATATTTTCAGTCCAGCACTTTTCATAAGCTTATCTTTTTCTTTCATCTGTGGCTCCGATGGGGATTTGGCTTCCCAAAAGTCGTTACCTAGAAGAGAGGCTCGAGGAGTTAGTAAGTCAAGGAGGAGGATTAAGAAATTATTTTTAAGGGGAGAGGAATGAGAGATTCTTCCAGGAAGGGACAGTGTTTTCCCATAACCTGTCTTTCTTAGTCAGTGGTATTATTAATGCAACTGCCATTGAATATGTGAATTAGGTGTATCTAGTGCATCATTGCACTCTTACAGGGGAGAGGTGACTTACATTTGTGGATACATTATATATATATATATATATATATATATATATATATATATATATATATATATATATATATATATATATATATATATATATATATATATATATATATATATATATCTCCTGTCACCTATGACTTGAGTGTTCCTGCTTTTTCCTGTTGAGGAGGAATTCCCAGGGAATTGGTGCCGTCGCTTTCTCCGGCACTGATGTGCAGTTGCCTGTCGTCTCTGCGTCTCTGGTCAGCTGTTTTCTGCTGTGAATCTGGGAGCTTGCTAGCTCGTGAAACGATCTGTAGGGAGGCTGACACCAGGTAAGACTAAGTATCCTTGATTTTGTGTATAGGATCACTTTCCCTTTTATGTGGATGCTCTGGTATTCATGACCTGCCCTGATAGCTGAACTGGCGATTTGATCACGGCCCTGGAATTGTTTCTCCTCTACTACCTCCAACGATATGAGAAAAACTATATAGCAGTTGGATGATTTAAGTATATATATTGTATATTTTTTCATGTTTTTCCTCTGACTTTATAACGTCACCCGACGGGTCTTAAATATTCTAGATAAGGTATCATTTATTTAGCTTTGTGGCAATAGGTAGGGACTATAATTGTTTTCTTGTTTTGTTTTCTCTGCCTTCCTTCTTCCTTTGATTTAGTATTAGGATAGTTTTTGGTCTGGCCAGCGAAAGTGTTGGATCCAAACAAGTTATTTATTAATTGTCATTTCCTCATTATTTATCCTTCTTTGATAGGGTTTAGTTTTCTTAGTTTTAGGGAATACAGTGGGATTCTAAGGACTAGTATTTGTCCTTCCTGGTTGTTACCGAGGTTTTGAAGTGTTTATTATATCCCACAAGGTTGATTTTAATTTTGTATTAAGTATTAAATATTGTTGAATTTCCTTGAGTGTTAGTTTCCGCTGACCTTTAGCACTGATTTGCATTTATTACTGATAACAATTCTATTATTAATTAAGAACTTGCATAACAACCCCGAGGTTGCAACATATATATATATATATATATATATATATATATATATATATATATATATATATATATATATATATATATATATATATATATATATATGATGATTATTATCACTTTTTTGTACGTGATTCATTTATCACACATTACCACAGGTGAAAAATAAGAAACGGGGTGTAGGTCCTGACCGGTTTCGACTTTATTTCCAAGCCATTGACGAAGGACTGATACAGAGTGTGAGAAGTCACAAATATATATACTACAAGAACAGTACTGACGAACATACACAACCGTTAGAGGCTCCATATCCCTATTCAGGCCGGTGTCGAGGTAGGAGTGTCCTTTAAACCTCATTTGGCTAAAAATCACAATAGACTCTCAGGGAACATTGCTGATAAACAGACCATACCCCACCTCAGATCCACACCTGACAGGTGTCATGGAGGCGGAGTTTGAAACTCATTAACATTACTACCCTCGTACTGTGTTTACAAATATGATAATCCTATTTTTTCATATATCTCTACTGCCTACCTTAAAAAGTTTAAACAATTTACAAATTTCTTTTGATATTAAAGGATCAAGTTTATACATCCCTTGACTGATATTCATATTATGGTTGTAACTTTTTTCTTTTTATGAAGCTAGATTCAATGATGTTCCTTTCCAGTGCATTATTAGAATATACAATCCTTTTGCCCCTTCCCAGTTGATAGCATGATTGTTCTCACTAACATGTACAAATATACCACTGTTCCCTTGTGCATATCTCACATTTCTTATGTTGTTCAATTCTTTTTCCAGTGCTTTCCCGGTTTGGCCAATATAAAAGTTGTCACAAGACTTACACGGAATTTTATATACACACCCTTTAATATTGTCTGGGGAGTTCTTGATAAGTACATTTTTCATTGTTGTATTGTTCTTAAATGCGACATTAACACCAAAATTCTTAAGAAGATGAGGGATATCTTTCATACTATTATTATAAGGCAGAACAAGCAAATTTTTTGTGTTGTAAGGTTCTTTCTGGTTTTGATACATAGTCTTTTTGCCGCTTCAAATGCACTGTTTAATACACTATCAGGATATTTCAATTTTGCCTGCAATCCTAATCTTATCTATTTCATCATCAATATATTCAGGGCTACATACCCCGTAATGCTCTTAAAAACATAGATGAAAACACTGACTTTTTAACCTTATTGCTTTGTCCAGAATAGAAATGCACATAGGAAGAAATATTAGTGGGTTTTCTATACACACTATATTTAAACCCACTACTATTTCTTCGTATGAGGACATCCAGAAACAGTAAGCACCCATCATTTTCCATTTCATCGTGAATTTAATTGATGGTACTAATTGATTTAACTTAGCAAAAAAGTTTTTACATCTTGGTTCCTGGCCATACACAAATTATGTCGTCAACATACCTAAACCATGTTACATTACGTGGGATTATGTTGTTTAATATCTTCTTTTCAAAAAATTCCATATATAAGTTACTTAACACTGGGGATAGAGGTTCCCATTGCCATACCAAAATTTTGTGAGTAAAATTTACCATTAAATTCAAATTTACAATCTTTTACACATAATTTAATCAGTTCAATTAAAGTACTTTTAGAAAATGGGATATCCAGCTGTGTGTTCTCTAACAATTCAGATAAAAACGCCATCAGATCATCTATTGGCACCTTTGTGAATAGTGATACAACATCAAAACTTACAAGCCTGGATTCACTATTAATCTCTACACTATTTAGTTTATTTATCAGGTCCACATTATTCTTGATATTTGCATTTGAGATGGTACCTACTAATGGGTTGAGAATATCTACTAAATACTTCGCTAGCTTGTATGATGCGGAACCAACTGAACTAATAATTGGCCTGGCAGAAAGTTTGCTTTGTGAGTTTTTATTGTACCATACATGTATGGTAGCGATGGGGAGGTCACACACAACTTCTTTATAAGGCTTTCGTTACCTTTTAACAGGTTTTTCACTTTCTTATTGAAACCACTATTCACATTGTCTATCGGGTTCTTATTTAATTCTTTATATGTCTTATCATCACCTAAAAGATTTTGCATTTTTTCTATATATCCACTTTTATTTAAAATTACAAGGGCCCCTGATTTATCTGCTTTTGTCATGTGTATATTTTTATCTTTTTCAGTTCATTAATAGCCACCATAAATCTTTTGGGACGTTTGTGGTGTCTGATTTTTCATACTTCCATAAATCACTCCCTGTTAAAAGGTAACGAAAGCCTTATAAAGAAGTTGTGTGTGACCTCCCCATCGCTACCATACATGTATGGTACAATAAAAACTCACAAAGCAAACTTTCCTGCCAGGCCAATTATTAGTTCAGTTGGTTCCGCATCATACAAGCTAGCGAAGTATTTAGTAGATATTCTCAACCCATTAGTAGGTACCATCTCAAATGCAAATATCAAGAATAATGTGGACCTGATAAATAAACTAAATAGTGTAGAGATTAATAGTGAATCCAGGCTTGTAAGTTTTGATGTTGTATCACTATTCACAAAGGTGCCAATAGATGATCTGATGGCGTTTTTATCTGAATTGTTAGAGAACACACAGCTGATATCCCATTTTCTAAAAGTACTTTAATTGAACTGATTAAATTATGTGTAAAAGATTGTAAATTTGAATTTAATGGTAAATTTTACTCACAAAATTTTGGTATGGCAAATGGAAACCTCTATCCCCAGTGTTAAGTAACTTATATATGGAATTTTTTGAAAAGAAGAT
>NC_089787.1:2244965-2252465 GCF_040412425.1 Macrobrachium rosenbergii | reverse complement strand
CGTCACTCGTCTGGCGACGAGCCAGACGCCCAGTTTCCACCAGAGACTCACAGCCAGACGCGGCGAGAATTCCCAGAGACTGGGCCACGCAGCAGGCCAGCCTCCAGTCTCAGAGACCTGAAACGACGTGCCGCACCGGCGAATTTCGTTCCACCAGAGACCGGCCATCGCCACGACGCATACCAAATCAGTCTCAGATTCGAACAGACGTGGCGCAGAATTTTCATTTTCGTAAAATTAAGTTCTACATTATATAGTAAAACACATTGCCCAAGCTTATGCAGTTCGCAACACCCCTGTTCGTTTACTAAAGTCGCCAGTGTCTAACATGCCTGTTATATTAATTTTCTGCACCACGTTTTTCCAAGACACTAACTTGTCAAAGCCTTCTCGTACTCACATCACCACTACTCGGACAGATCCATTGCAAAGTTCGGAGCGCTTCAGACTCCCTGCAGCTGAAAGTCTCGCACAGCTGGTTTCATGCTCATTAGTCCCAGCACAGTTGGTCAGATTTCCGCACATGTTCCTGCTGACACGCAGCATTCACACTGCAGCAAGATGCACAGGTGTGAGAAGAAGAGCAACGGAAGAGGAGGCATTGCACCGCCCAAGAGAAAGGGAGGATCTAGAGTTGCCCGATATTACGCGCCATCAAAGCCCAGACGTTAGAATGATACACGCCAGCTCACTGCGCTCACGCCGTGTCGGGACGAAGCCCAACTCGGCAGCGAAGCTTTGAGCGTCGAACGCCGGCATCTTCTCGCCGAAATTACCTGGGCCGCGAGTGTTCTCAGCCACCATGCGCCTCGCGATTCCATCGGGAACTGGGAGTCGACGTTGCTGTGCCACGGGCGCGCACGGTGATTACTCAGCCGTGCGAGGAGACGCAGCAGCCAGAGAGCGTGTCGCAGCTTGTCCGACAATGCATTGAAGGGCGCTGACGAATGGTCGATTCAACGCGCCGAAACCGAGCGCCGAATTGCATTCGTCCATGCCTTCCGTTCTCTGGCCACCATACAGCGGAAAAGCCATCACCACCGAGCGCCAGTCGGTCAGCAGAGCCGCTGGAGTTCACCGGGCCAGTGATACGGGGCGAGTTGATACTCGCCCGGAAATTAAATTCGTCAAAATAATCCGCAGCTCAATCTCGCCATTATTGCAAGAAAATGGGGCAGGTCTTTCTCGTCAGTGCCGAACAGAAACCGCTTCCTTCTCAAACCGAGCAATGCTTGCTTCTTCAATAGGCAGCGAAAGATTTCAGCCAGATTTGCAGGTCTATGTCATTTTCCAAGATACCGCTCACTCACAATAACGCGCCTGTCGTCACAACTCGTCACGGCGCCTATGGTTTCTCCGTTTTGTAAGTGAGTTCACACAGCTGGCGACCGGCGCCGTTAAATTGATCCGAGGACAGAGTTTCACGAGCTGTCGTCGGTCAGACGTCGACGATTTCCAGGGAATAAAATCAATTTAAATGACATCTCTCACACTGAGAGTCAAGAAGACTTCATCAATTCAGTACTTCAGTATCTGCAGCAGTATTATCTTCTCGAGGCGCGATCGCAGTCTCAGAGTCAGATTGCCGTCGAAATCCATTAGTTCACACTCTCGCGGCGGCCTCGCTTCTTCAGTCAGATTGCGTTCTCTTCAGAAGGACGTAGGTCTCGTTAAATACCCGAGTACGATACGTGTCTTCTTCGATCAACTTCTCTATTCACTAGTGTTTGTCTCGCCAGGCCAGTGCCAGTTCATCAAACTTCTTCAGGAGATGTTGCCGGCTGTACGCCCAGGTTAGTTGCTCGGCTTCCGCGGACGACGGTGAACGAAGAGTTCTGATGCCGACTTCGCCTTATGCCGTGCCGAAGGCGCCATCTTCATCATCCAACCAGATCTTTCGTTGGTATCGCTATTACGTTACATTTTACCTTCCACAGCAAGCCATCGTGAACATCACGTTAGGCCATTCGACGCTTCTTCAGGCCAGCTGGTGCCGGCCGGTTAAATAAATAGATTTCGCCGGCTTAGTCGGCGTTATCACGACATCATGGTAAATTCAAGACGATTAGCGTTGGCTGCTCCATCAGCAGGCCCAGTAGTACCGCAGCCGCCGGGTCGCCTTCAGTCGCCGGTGACGTCGCCGACACGGCGTGGGGTACATGTTAGTTTGTGAGTTTACGGCATCGCCACCATTTGCCCGACGTCTGGCGAAGGGACAACAGGGCTCTCTCGCCTCAGGACTTATCTGTCACCTTCATTGTCTTCTCAATACTGTACGAAATATTCTCACACACGGCAATCATTACATCAACAGCGGCGGCACGCTTCGCGCCAGCCCACCCTCCTGAAACTGGCCGGTGATTTTCGTTCGACCGAAAGATATTCGCCGTATTTGGTAGAAGACAAATTCGCCTGCCATAAGAAACCTCTCAGTTCCTTCAAGTCATCATTTACCTTTAGTTGCCTTAATCGATCGAGTCACCTTGTTCTTTGTGATTTAAATGCCCCTTGTAAGCTTTCAGGAGGCTCAGCCATAGCGGTCAAAAACGCCTGGTATCATCCTTGTTAGCCAGCCTCCCACACTACAGTTGCTGCCATAACACGCAGGACGCATAGCCACGCAGTTTGCGTCAGCAATATTTCCGCCATAGCGAAAGTCAAACAAACATGTCGCTACAAAGCAGCTGCTGATACTACCAATGCGAATATGCATAGCCATGGTAGCCTGCAAAGGATGTCATTATTGTGGTATCTGCTTTTCATTTACGTTTTTCAGCGTCCGCATGCATTTTATCTAAAATTAAGTAACTGTGTGTTTAATTCTTGAACAATAACCTTTCTTTTCATTTGTTAATTGATATACCGTCCTTATATTAATTAATAATAAATTCCAGTCGGTTAATATAGTTAATAGTGGGTAAATCAGTCTAAAGTAATTATTCTTTTGCAAGTGTTTAAACACTTTGATGCTTGTTGCATTAACCAATGTGTTGCAATAGTTTCATAAAATTCCTTAGAGTGTTCATTAGTAAAAGGCACGAGTATTTGTCGCTTCATTCTTGAATGTCTGATGTACAATACCGGCATGTACATCATTCGGGGGAGGCACACAGCAAGAATGCTACTCTCCTTGAAAGTTGAAAGCAATGTTGCCACATGTTTATTATATCATTCACATTTGATTTGAAAACAAGGGTTAAAAGATAAGGCGCCCTATTTTTGATAAAGATCTTTCTTTCTCGAGGCAAGAGCTTGGGTGTTGGTTGTGTCAAAATTCTTCTCAGTGTAACATCGTTATTTGTGTTGGCGCACTTCGTCCCATGTGAGTGAGCGCAAAAGCTCGCAGGTGCCGACACACACGCGGGCCGGGAAGATATGAATCTTCAGGAAGACACTGCCCTCGTGATGCCCGTATCTTGAGCCACGTACTTTTCAGCATACTTTTTCCTTCGTGCTGACTGACACACGCCATTGCTTGGAGCTCGAGACGCCGCTTTCTTTACGAGTTCATCCACCACTGAAAGAACTGTCCTCGAAGTCAGTCCACGATCGCTTCTGTCGCGCCGAAAACAAATTGAAGAAATACAAACATGCTAAACTCAAATATTTTCAAAGTTGCAGTTCAATGTCCGGCACCTTCTGCACGGCAGTACAATTCTTATTGCTTCGGCACTTCAGCTGACTCATTGTCTACTTTCACGCATATCTTCTCAGCGCTGCGAAGCTCGACCGCGGTTGAATTTCAGTTTCATTCAATTTGCCGGAGTTCTTCCTCACAAATGTTGATCACCACGCGCTCAATGCAATACTCGCACCGCAGGCCCCGTCATACAGTTTTCCTCTTACGTTTTTCTCGCACTCACTAGTCAGAATACAATTGGTCTGGGCTCAGTTGTTAACGTACCATTGCTCAGTCTGAAACCACGGAAAAATGTAAAATATATATATATATATATATATATATATATATATATATACATATATACATACATATATATATATATATATATATATATATATATATATATATATATATATATATATATATATATATATATATATATATATATATATATATATATATATATATATATATATATATATATATATATATATATATATATATATATATATATATATATATATATATATATATATATATATATATATATATATATATATATATATATATATATATATATATATATATATATATATATATATATATATATATATATATATATATATATATATATATATATATACATATATATATATATATATATATATATATATATATATATATATATATATATATATATATATATATATATATATATATATATATATATATATATATATATATATATATATATATATATATATAGTTATATATAATATAGTTATATAGATATATATATATATATATATACATATATATATATAGCAGCAGTTATATATATATATATATATATACATATATATATATATATATATATATATAGATAACACTGATGTGTTTAGTTTATTTATTCACTGGCGACAGAGTTAGATACAGACATATTAAAGATTCAGAGGAAACTGAATCTGAGTTGCACTCAGAGGTTAGGATGCTGGCGTTATTCATTTTCATCGTCTGATACAAATATTAAAGAGATGAATCATTTGTTAAAATAAACTGAATGTGTCTCCAGAGTGACAACACCGCAAAGAAGAGCCTGAAAGGTTTGCGCCGAGTCAAAGACATCATAGTCGGTTAGACACAGTGTCTTTATAAGCACTGGCGTTGAATCTGTAGCAAAGTGTAAAGAAGAAGTTATAGTGCTGCATAGTCGTAGTTGGTTACTATTGTTGTCAGCAAGCTCAACATCACCAGCAACAGGGACGCATAAGCCTTGGGGTTCAAAGATTGGGACAGCCACTTCATAAAGCCAAACAAGAGGTCAGAGGAACTTCATTACACAGTCAGTACAAATCACAGGCCGTTAAGCTGCAGTTGATGACAGTCAGCGATGATGTTGGTCACAGAAAGTTGTGAAATTTCTGAGTCGTTAGGTTCTTCTTCAGCTTTACAGCCAATGTGATCATCACCCAGTGATTATCTGAGCAAATACCAGAGAGTCTGTGTTTATTGCGAGTATTTCCTTTCTCAAGATCTCGAAAATGTTATTTGTTGAGTTAAAGTCACATTTTTATGATAAGGCACTGATAGCTAAGGTTTTTCAGACACAGATAGCCAGGTATCACTTTCCAGTCAAGTGACTTCAGAAATCCCCTGAGCACGTGTAGTGTCATTGGAAGTGACTATGAATAAAAGCTGAGGAGCGCACAGTGAAATAGTGAGCAGAGCCAGCTGACGACTAAAGAGGTGACAGTGTCAGAAATGAGTTTAGTGTCACAGATTGCTGAAATATACTCTCAAGAATGTAGGTGTTGGTGTTAGTACATTGTGTTTCTTAATACTATAGAAATTAATGACTGATCTGAATTACTTGTTTTTGTTCATATATATATATATATATATATATATATATATATATATATATATATATATATATATATATATATATATATATATATATATATATATATATATATATATATATATATATATATATATATATATATATATATATATATATATATATATATATATATATATATAGATATATATATATCTTTCTAAAAACATTACAAATATTCATTACTACCTGAACGTCAGCATCGCCGTTAAATAATTTCGCTGCCGGAAGAGGGCTGGGTCTGGTATGACATGAAACATACGCACGTCTGCAAGTCAGGTAGGGCGAAGCCGATTGAGTATCACAGGTTCAATTAAAAGCCAAACAAACTTCATTCTTACAAAATGGGAATAAAAGACGTTAAAGAAAAAGAAGAAGATATATATATATATATATATATATATATATATATATATATATATATATATATATACATATACATATATATATATATATATATATATATATATATATATATACTGTATATATTGTTAGAACAGCCGTTGGCATGATGAGTTGTTTATGTTCTTCGACGACAGATTTAACAGAAAGGGTTAGTTTGTAATATAACTTAATTCAGTTTGTTCACTTAACACACTCACAAGAATATAAGATTAGAGCTATTAATATGTCGTAATATGCACCCAAATGACATTGACACCTACATGTAAGGTAACATGAAACAGTGATGTTGTGTTATATGTAGTGAATTTTCACATGTTAAAATAACAAAAACATACCGGTAATAAACAGTCTTCCATCAAAGCACACACAATATAATTGTGTAAGACTCAACACTAAGAGTTTTCAATATTGACAATTAAACACAAAGTCTAAATTGGCAAGAATTTGAGGAAAATTTTGAGTGGGATATGTAGTCGAGAGAATAGGTGAGTATTTAGCTTCCAGTTCATGACAAGACTTGAGTAGATCAGAGCCAGCCTCAGCAGAAAGGTCAATGGAAAGCTGGGAAACACATGCCAGAGTCATCGCGTCAGTGGCAGAGCTCGTTAGGGCCACCAGCGACAGCACATAGCACGTCGCCAGGGGACTTACTGGAGTTCTGTCTGCAGGACTAACAGCAAGACGTCGTAGATACACAGCAAAGATGTCCATTCGGAAGCTCATATTCATACAAGATTTGAAAGGATGGTGTCATGTTTGATAGTCCTGATCTTAATAAGTCATCTATTGCCCTTTTTCAGTTATCGACAAAAGAGAGTCAGCACAAAGTTTGAGGGAAGAGACAATGATGACACATATTTGAGAGATGCAGGTGTGAACAGTATCGGCAGGCGACATAGAATTTTCTCAGATGAAGTTTGTGGCAACATCGAGACTGCTTGTCATGCCGTGAAAATTAAAGGGTTCTTTCAGTAAAGGGCTACTAATCTTCGGGTGATTACATTGGGCCAGCTGTTAATTATTTTGCAGCGGTCAGCACATTTAACAGCTTGTCACCGAGCTATCATTTGTGCAAAGGGAATGGCGTGGAAAACTCGTCAGCAGCCAGCAGCTGAAATATCGTGCTCAAAGCAAAAATCAGCTTGATATTTGATATTTTCAATATAATATACTGATAGCTTTCATTTATATTAAAAAGTGAATTAGATTAAGTTATTATTTGTAGTTTCATGACAAGAGAATTACAATTACGGTGTGAGTTGTATTTATATATATTTATGTTTGTATATATATATATATATATATATATATATATATATATATATATATATATATATATATATATATATATAGTATATAGTATATAAGAAATATTTTTTGATTACTTGTTTTTTGTTTTTTCAGCTTTAATTTTTTCATTATAATATGACTGATAAAGTGTTTCAGCACAGCAAGCTTGCATGATGATGGTTCAGGTGACACATTAGATCATTACCAAATCAGACTGATATAATATATATATATATATATATATATATATATATATATATATATATATATATATATATATATA
>NC_089787.1:2227972-2244465 GCF_040412425.1 Macrobrachium rosenbergii | reverse complement strand
TATATATATATATATATATATATATATATATATATATACATATATACATACATATATATATATATATATATATATATATATATATATATATATATATATAATATATATATATATATATATATATATATATATATATATATATATATATATATATATATATATATATATATATATATATATATATATATATATATATATATATATATATATATATATATATATATATATATATATATATATATATATATATATATATATATATATATATATATATATATATATATATATATATATATATATATATATATATATATATATATATATATATATATATATATATATATATATATATATATATATATATATATATATATATATATATATATATATATATATATATATATATATATATATATATATATATATATATATATATATATATATATATATATATATATATATATATATATATATATATATATATATATATATATATATATAGATACAGACATGGCTAAAGATTCAGAGGAAATCAGATGGAATCCGAGCTATAACCTTCAGAGAGGCCAGGGATGCTGGCGCATCCTTCATTTCACATTCCTGGATAGCTAAATACATTAAAAGAGATGAATCATTTGTTAAAATAAACTGGAACAAAACTCCATATGACTGTCATCGCAAAAAGAGTGAAATCTTGGAAGGCCTGAAGTCCTTTCTCAGGAGTCAAAAGACATCATATTTGAAGCAGTAGGTAGACCAAGAAAGTCTTTATGTTAATTGGCGTTTGAACTAGAAACAAAAAGGGGAAAGAAGAGAAGCTATAGTGCTGTATATCGTGAGTTGAAAAAATCTGGTATTAAGCCATTTAATGTTATCAGCAAGCCCAACATCACTCAGCAACAGAGAGGAGACTGTGCATGGTTTTGGGGTTCATTTCTTAAAGATTGGGATGAAGCTGACTTTCTCCATGTTGCCACATCAGGTGAACTCTTCATTTACACAGTCAGTAAGCCAAATCACAAAAATTACATCATTTGGGCTGCAAAGTTGGATGATATCAGCGATGATGTGTGCTATCACAGAGTTGTGAAATTTCCTAAATGTTTAGGAATTTTTCTCTGTTTTACAGCCAAATGGTTAATATGGATCATCAACGAAAAAGGACAGTCATGGAATGGCAAATACTTCAGAGAAACTGTGCTTACTGGTGGAGTATTTCCCTTCCTCAAAGATCCTGAAAATGTGTTATCTGTTGAAGAAGTCACATTTTTGTATGATAAGGCACCATGTTTCAAGGCTCTTCAGACACAGGAGCTGCTTCGAAACTGTGGTATCAATTTCTTCTCGTCAAGTGAATTTCCAGGAAACTCCCTTGACCTTAATGTGTGTGAAAACATTGGAAGTATCTCAAAGGATCGTGCTGAAGTACGCACAGTGAAATATGATGTTGTACCAAGCCTCGACGACCTGCAAAAAGAGGTGACCGAAGTGCTCAGGGAAATCGAGTTTGCGTCTCAGTTTTTTTGCGATTTGCTGAAATCATACCCCTCAAGAATGCAGGCTGTGGTACAGGCAGATGGAGGCCACACAGAATTCTAAATACTCAGAGAGAAACTTACATAAATGACTGATCTGAATTACTTTTGTTTTTGTCCATATATATATATATATATATATGTATGTATATATATATATATATATATATATATATATATATATATATATATATATATATATATATATATATATATATATATATATATATATATATATATATATATATATATATATATACACCTTCTAAAAACATTATCTCACACGTCTCGAACGCTATATATTTTCATGGGATACATGAAACATACGTTGCCCAAGCGATGTCAGGAGGATGGCTCTCAAAAGTTATGCCATACATGGGGAATGACAACTGATATATATATATATATATATATATATATATATATATATACTGTATATATTTCTAGAACAGAGGCCATGCTCCAGTGATCAGCCCAGTGATCAGAAAGGGTTAGTTTGTGAATATAACTCAAAACGTTAACATAGTAAGGGGTTAAGGTAAACTTAGATTGTCCACTTAAAACATACAATTCACAAAAACTATCATAAGATGAAATATTTACAGGAGCTATCAATAAGGCTCCATGGCACTGTCCAAAATGACATCATTGACCTACAGGTAATTTCACAACAGGTACTCGCAACACGGATCTGCAAAGCAGGGGATGTTGTAATATATGAAGGAATTTCGAGTGACAACTTGGAATACATAAGCAAAATAACAAAACATTGATCTTTGACACTGGTAATAATACCTCACTGAATGTTAACACTACAATATAATCAAAGGTAAGACTAACACTAGTATTTCAATATTGATTAATTAAACACCAGTCTAAATTACAAGAATCTCTGAGGGAAAATTTGAAGGGGTATGGATATGGGAACAGGAGAACAGGTGGAAAATTCAGGTACGGGGCAAAATGGTGAGGCTGTACAAACAACCTCAAATCACATTACCTTAGCCCATGGACAAGACTTGAGTAGATCAGAGCCAGTTCCTGTAGCAGGAGCATCAATGGAAGCTGTGTCACATTCGGTCCCCCATCATAGAGGAATGAGATGAAGGTGGATGGGCGCTGATGGGCTACAGAGTCATCAGTGCTCAAAGGGCAAGGTGGTTCGTTAGGGCCACCTTCAGAGTGACAGCATTAGAGGGACGTCTTGTGGGGACTTAATTGGAGTCCCTATCCAACAGGATCCTCAACAGCAAGACGTCGTAAGATACACTGGCAAAAGATGTCCCATCGGAGCCCATATTCATACTACATTCGGTGCTGACGGTGGTCATGTTTTGATAGTCCCATCTTAATGGGGTCATCTATTGTCCTCTTCTCGGGGCACGTGGATAATCCCGGCAGGTACCTGGAATGGTCGTTGAGAGCCAGCTAATAAAAGGTTTGAGGGAAAGAGGTGACAATAACGATATAATTACATTTGAGAGGTGGGGCTGAGTGGGAGGAGACGCAGGTGTGGAACAGGTCAAGGAAATGGCAGGTAGCTGATCGGAGGAGGAATTTCCTCAGATGGCTCTTGTGGCAAATTGACTGAGGACTGTTTAACAATATCAGAGCGCTGTGAAGTCTCAAAGGGTTCTCTTTAAAGTGCAAAAGGGCTACTAACTTTCCCCTCAAGTGAGGATTACTAGGTTGGGCCAAGTGCTGTTAATTATTTTGGTATGGTCATAAATTTACCTAATCATTTGTCACCTGGGTCATCATTTGTGCAAAGGGAATGGCGTGGGAAAACTTCAGTTACGTTATATTGAAATATCAAAACTGAAAAAGCAAAAATCAGTTTTGATATTTGATATTTCAATATAACATAACTGATGTTTTCCCACGCCGTGCATATATTGCGTGAATTTGATATTAAGCGACATTTGTAGCTTCATGATTGTATATAAATCAATAAATCACGGTGTGATAAAAAATTTCATATATATTTATACTGTATATATATATATATATATATATATATATATATATATATATATATATATATATATATATATATATATATATATTTACAAACATCCTTTTGACCATTTGCTTTTGTTTTTCCAGTTTTAATATTTCAATATAACATGACTGATGTTTTCCCAAGCCATGCCCTTTGCACGAATGATGGCCCAGGTGACAAATGACTAGGTAAATTTATGACCATACCAAATCAGACTGATATAATATATATATATATATATATATATATATATATATATATATATATATATATATATATATATATATATATATATATATATATATATATATATATATATATATATATATATATATATATATATATATATATATATTATATCAGTCTGATCCTTTTTCATTAAGTAATTACCAAAGTTTATTATTTCGAGAGACGAGGATAGCTTTGAAATACAGTTATTGTATTTACCTTCACATTATTTATAGAAATATGAAAATTAATAAACTTTCCTTGATAGCCAGTACTATAATCTAACATGATGGCAGTAAAGACAATGAAGTGCTAAATCTTTACCTGGCATCGAATTCAGGTTCTCTCGAGTGGAAGATAAGTCGCACAGGGCATCTAATAATGGGGAACGTAAATAACATAAGCAAAACTAATCGTTATTAAAGTTCAGAAATTCCTTTTTTCCTGCAGATCTCCTTTAAACATTATTATCTTTGGGAATTTTCCTCCGTCGCAAAACTTATCCAACTAGGATACTCTCTTTAAGACAGCAATTTCGTCGGGAAAATATAAAACTATCCAAAGAATTCGGGTAAATTTACATAATTGGCAACTGCAGACTACCGCCTTGGTGTCGTAACTCGGCTCCATTGCAGTAATTGGAACGAAAATCGCCTCCGACGCGTTTTATTCCCGTTGCATTCATCCTGAATTTTTCAGCTTCCTGCATCGGTAATGCACTCTGATTAACATTCCTGCGATCGACGTGACTGTAAATACTGTAGGTGGAAGAGAGCATATCTCTTTTTCTTCTTGTTACTCCACCTTCCGAGGTTTTTGGCTTTTTCTGTTAGAGTAACTACACTTTCAACAGTTCATATCTTCTAGATAAAAAGAAAAAAAGAGCGGATCTTTTAATTCTTTAATTAGTTCTACTCTAATACCCTAGTCGAAAGTGTTTGATTTACACACTTGTTTTTTGAGTTAATACCTTTTTGAGTTAATCTTCATGAACTTGTTCAGCTATGCTGGTATTGAATATTATGAGTATTTTTTTTTAGATCAGTATTGTGTCTGTGAATAATTGGAAGACTCGGTAAGACTCACAATTTTCGTTGCATATGTTAATTTTTTTAATTCGTTTCTTCTCTTTTTTTTTGTGTGGGGTGCCGGTTGGTTTTGGCCTTTGCTTCTGAACTTGGCTTTGTAGCATTATGCTTCTCCAATCAGAGTTAGTGTGTTTATTATTAACAAGAATAATAAACAAATCATCCTAGATATAAAGAGTGAACCTGCATAACTACATTCCCCTCAGCAATCAAAGATGCACCATCCAGCCACAGTACAGAAACTGTAGAGAAAATACTCATGCCAGTATATTGTTTTCTAAAAGATTAATCACTCAAGTAAAAAATAAGAAACTTTCAAGAAAATATTCTACCTTGTTTCCTCACCTTTTCCTCACTTCGTCGTCTTTGCCTTCTTGCATTTTTTTTTTTTTGTCTTTTCTTTTAAATGTAAAATTTTCCTACATTTTTATGTGACACTAAATTCGAAATCCATCCTGACTGTCCTCCTCCAATTTTTGTGGCAAACCTGGAGGGTTTCTTACATGCCGGCTCCACCTTATTGACCAACTTCTTCCGGCGTATTTTAATTGACATATTGTTAGATTTATTTATACTTTCAATGTAATTTTTGTATATGATGTAAATACTGTTGTTGTTGATTGCATTCTTATTGTTTATTGTTCTATTAATTTTTATCATGTTACCGTTGTTATGAGTCTGTTTATTAGTTTTGCTGCTAATTTCAATATATTAATTTTAATTCTTTTGGAGGCATTGAGCTGAACCATGAGACTGCCACTACTTCTTTAAGGAAAATTGTAGAGTACATTATTAAAATATTCGGGACTTAAGGTCAAACTTTCTTGATCTTCCGAGTTGTACCCGTAAGTACGATTTGATGTTTTTATCTGAGACGCTTTTAAATAGTAACAAGTCAAGGGTGTGTTTTTAATCGCAGGGTTTGATGGTTCTGATTTTATTTATCGTCCGGACGACCTATATATCGTCACAAAAACTTAGAGTGTAGTTGCGATGAAATTCTTAGTTTTAAGATTTTTATAAAGTTCTGCAGTGTTTACGTATTTGCTGCTTACGGCAATCCAAATATCGACGATTATATATACTGTATATGACTATCTCTTAGGGAAGGTTAGCATGGCTCAATCACAGGATTCGAAAGCTACTTTCGTTTCTTTGTGGAGAATGCAATGCACAGCACAGCGAGTGGCTAAATTCAAATTCCACGAATCAACATGGTCGATCTGCTCTTGAGTTCTGTGTATCCTCCGATGTCGTCCAGCTAACTGAGGAACCCACGGATATTTCTGGTAACAGATTACACCTTATATTCCCGGATGTTCTAGCTATTAGGAAGTCCAAGGTCTGCGAATATATAGGCACTTCCGATCACTGTGCCATTGAGATAGACGTATCTGCCAATAAGTATATTCCTAATTCCACCATTGGAAAAATGGTCTGGCTGAAATCTAGAGCCAGTTGTGATTGCATTATTGAAGCTTGTCAGGCTCTTGATATATAAGATGCTATAACAGATCCTGATACCAAGAAGCTAAATGAAATGCTGATGGCTATTTTAGTAAGGTATGTCCCTAGAAAGGTCATTGAATTCAGGACAAATGACCAGCCATGGTTTGATGATACATGTAGAAGAGCTTACCATGACAAACAGATCAAATTCAACACATGGAGTAGATGTTCACATGGAAATTACTCAGTTTTTGTTGAGTCTCGACGTGCTGCAAATAGAACTTATCATTTCACTGCGAGAAATTACGATAATTCTTTAGAGGGGAAAGTTGAAGGAATTACTCAGCCTCATCTGTGGTAGACCAAATTGGCATTATCTATCTTTGGGTCAGGCTCATCTTCCATTCCTCCATTACTGACAGTGCCTGTTCCAAAGAATGGCATAGCTGCAGAATGCAGTAACTACAAACCAATTTCTGTTCTTCCTGTTCTCTCCAAAGTTTGCGAAAAACCTATTTTTAAGTCACTATGTACATGTGTGGAATCTAAAGGATTGTTAGCTGATAGTCAATATGCATATCGGAAGCAGTTAGGTACCTGTGACACTCTTTTAGCTTTGACATGCTATTTGCAAGAGAACCTTGATAAAATAGATTTTAGGGCTGCTTTCGATTTAGCAAATCACAAGGCTCTTATTTATGAACTTCAGAATCTCGGAGAGGGTGGATATGTTTTAGGTTTACTTCAAAGTGTCCTTACAGGGAGGCAGCAACTATTTGCTGTTGATGGGATCTTTAGGAAACCAAGACTTATTGTTTCTGGAGTTCCACAGGTTAATGTTCTTGGTACACTATTATTTTTAGTGAATACAAGTGGCATGGTTATTGGCCTGGGAAAGAGGATTGTTCTGTATGCCGATGATGCGGCACTTGTGGGTGTAGTAAAGTCTTCACTTATGAGAAATGAAGCTGCCCTCAGCCGCAATAGGGACGTAGAACAAATTAGTGAATGGCGTAGTCAGTGGGGTACGAGACTGAACTCCAGTAAAATGAAAACACTGTTGATTAGTAGATCTCGTACAGATTATCCACCCCATCTTCCCTTCCAAGTCGATTGGACTCTGCTGAATAAGCCTGAAGTTTAACTAATCTCTGTGAAACTTCTGACTCACATCTTATTTTTGAAAAAACATCAAATGAAAGTGTCAGGAAATGCTGCATGAAAGTTAGGTATTATATAATAGGCTTCATATATTCATGACAGTGATAAAATCAATGCAACCTGTTTTAGGTCATTTGTGCTTCCATTACTAGCATACTGTTCTCTGGTATGGATCTCTGCTTCTGCCAGAAATTTATCTCTTTTATACAGAGCTGTTCGTGGTGGTAGGTTTTTGTTTCCTAATATTAGCAGTTATGACTCGGACCATCGACGGATGGTCTCTTGTTTGTTGTTTTTTTTAATTTGTATTATTACAGATATCTTTCATATTCTCAATTGATCCCTGACCCTCTTTTCCTGCCGAGACCAACCAGATATGCAGAACAGCAGCACCAATAAGCAGTAATTGTGCTCGCTGTAGAACTTCTCAGCTCTAGTGGTCCTTTATTCCTCACACTGTTGAACTGTGGAACAGTCTCCTTGCAGATGCTGTGCATTTGGAACTTCAAAAGTTCAAGCGAAGATACAATACATTACTACCCTAATACTATTCTCCTTGCATTTCAATACATTTTCATCTATTCCTAATATTTTAAATTTATTTTTCCTTCTTTAATAAGCGAGACCTTTTTCTCTGTATTTCCCTTTACCACCTTTCACTTCTTCCAAAGGAACACCATATTCTTTGCGAGTTTGAATTTGAAGTCAATCTTACTTTTGGGCTTGTTCCATATGAATAGGGTTCATCTTCTGAATAATAATAATAATAATAATAATAATAATAATAATAATAATAATAATAATAATAATAATAATAATAATAATAATAATAATAATAATATATCTACCAATAATCGGAAAAACCTTCACTCATTTCTGTTTAAATGTTCACGTGAGTGCTGTCGCTTAATAGACCAGTGTTCTCCATGGAAGGGAATTTCTGGTATATGTTAATCATATTCATGCTCTTGCTGATTTGCAGATAATGCAATAGTGTTGATGAGGAGTCCTCATAGGAAAACCTTACTCTTAACTCCATCTGAGCTCTTCCCATCAAAGGCAGGCTTTGATCCAACTAGAACTGAAGGAATTGAATATAAATCTGAATTATTTTTTGTGTAATTACCCAACCAAGTTTCCCCATGATGCATCTAAACCGAACAGAAATCCTAAAACAGCCAATATCATTAGTGGTGGTTAGATTACACCTTTTTTCCTCTCAGCAATTGGCCCATGAGGTTGCTTAGTCTACCACTTTAACTCAGCTTCTTGTTCATTGTGATATATCAGTTCTTATACCAAAAAAATAAGTCTTGTTTGCTTTTTTTTTTTTTTTTTTATTCCACCCTGGACTGATTTAGTATATTACTTGTAGTGCGATCACGGACAAATTACTCGGAAAATAATTTACCTTATCTGTGAGACAAGATGCCTATTGAGGAAAGATATTTTAGTGTGTGACTTACCTCCACTAGGGATATTAGATATACATTCTGAGTCCCAAAATATTACCAACTATAAAAGCTATTAAGAAAATCAAAAGGTTACATTCCTGTGGCCCATAAGACCCTGGATGACAGAGTTGTATTTTAAAAGTGGCATTTTGAGAAATTTTAACTCTACATTGGATGTTAGAGAATAGTATCTACGGACGGGCAGGTCCTAAATATAACTCTTCAGTGTTTTTTGCCAGACCGTTTTAGGCTACTTCAAGTCCTCTGTAACTGAAAATTCTACAATAAATTCTGAATAGTTAAGGTTACTTAAGCATGCTTGTCAGATACCACTGTTGATGGGGACTTCTTTGATTTTGGGAGAGATGGTTGATTTGCAAGATCTTTTATTGGATCCTTGAGGATATTCCTGTGACAGATGGAAAAATAAAGTCATAAGTGGTCTCATAGAGGAAGCTTACTGGAAGTTTTTCAGAATTTACTAGTTCATTGAATAGGAGCAATCAAGAACAAAGCCTAAAGTTGGAGGGTAGATTTCACAGCTACCTTCTCATTGGTATGACATATAAGGTCATGGAACCTGATCTAAAATCAACCTGAAAGATATATAGCATGAAAGGCACTTTCAGAAAATATAAATAAAACTAATGTATACCTCCATGACAGGAATATCACTTAATTAAGATATCCCATCAGCACCCCTTACTTGTGAAAAGATTCTGTGCACTTCCAAAGCCATTAAACATGGTGACTCCAATGAGCAGGAACATTTTAATTGCATAATAAAGGTTTGCCATATGGATATGTTTCTTGGAAATAAGTTACAATTTAAGAACAGTGTGTGACCTTACATGAGCAGAGAAAGGGAGAGAGCTAGGAGCTAGATTTTTCAGCCTTTAAGATTTCTGAAATCTATCTGGTGTATACCAAATAAGACCTGAGTGGATGTTGTCACTGACACTGGCTCAGAGAGAAAAAATTAACTGTTGAATTATTTTGTTTGCAAGTGTGGCAAACCATACATATATTGTTCCATTCTAATTTTATGTCTCCTTTCTCCACAAGATGAATAATTATAGTGTCATATCCTCTGTCATAATGTATTAATTGTTGTGGTACATTTCAGGTTGATTTACGATTTTACGACCTGATCGTTCATTTCATAGTTTTCACTGAATCACATGGACGCTGGAATAGTCCAAAGGGATCACAATTTTTTCCATTTCATAACAGTTGAACATATTAAAAATTTTATGGTATATAGTTTTGTTGGTTTTCCATTTGTGTGTGCGTTTTTTTTTGGGGGGGTGCGGCGGTTATGTGCTGAAATCCCCATTTTCTTTTATATCAAAACCTCTATGATGCCTCTGTGGTATCCACTGTTTGTCAACATCTGACCCCAGTTATGAATGGATAGCTTTCCAAGTAGTGCAGTTAGAGAAGGCCCTCCTGATGCAGACGCCTACAGCTGATTATTGTATGAATGCAGGCACTCAAAAACTATTGTAAATCCTTCCACCAGCAACTGATAAGCAATGGTTCTGTCCCAGACCCTAAACCTCCTTACGAAAAATATGAGAAAATTTTTATTTATATCAGATTAACTAAGAATCTGTGACTCTCTCCACTGTAATTTAACTGCCTACTGTAGATATGTAATTGTTTACTGAATGTACAAGTTCACCATTGTGTGTCTGTGAGGTGCTATTGAGGACAGTGTGCTTGAAGTGTTATAAATATATATATATATATATATATATATATATATATATATATATATATATATATATATATATATATATATATATATATATATATATATATATATATATATAATCTACTGGTTTTTTCATATTTCTTTTCTTTTTTTTTCTTTTGGGTATGGAATTTGGCTTTAAATGCTTTTGAAATAAACATATAACCTGATCATATAAGCCTATTTTTAGTTTGCTTATCGCTTTCTGATAGGTAGAAAACCCTTAGTGCCTACGTTAAGAATGATTTACCCATGTATTTCATCTACAACATAGGAAGCTGGAATTGTAAAATCATAACATTTATACTGCATATTTCTTTCTTTCTTTTTTTCTTTTAAAATAACTTTAAATGCATCTTTCTACCTATGCATTTTTATGGCTTATCCTTCAGGTAGAAAACGTGCCTACGTTAAATTATTTTGTTTATCTACAAAAGCTGGAATTGCAAAATCTTCATTTAACTGCACTGCAGGTTAAAATTTTGCAGAAAAAAAATTGTACTTCTACTCTCTCGAACCAGACAGATGGTTTAGTGGATGAGAAAGGAACAGGCGTCAATTCACAGTATTTGTGTATGCTACTTTGCCTGTGAACATCTTGTGGGTTTTCCCTTACAGTATCATATGAATAGCAGTTAGTCACCAGTGGGGACTTGCAAGACGTGCTGGGTCTGCTGTGTTATTGGGACGATTTCTAAAGCCCTTCTCAGAGTGAGTGCAAGCCAAAGCTAGGCACCATATCTAACTTGTTAGTAGTTTTTGTGTAGGTAAGCATATCAGTATCCAGCCTGTTAATTGCCATGGTGAAGTGGAAAGACATGCTGAGTCTATCGAGGATGACCTTGATCTCTATTGAGAGGGCTTCATATCTCATACTGACTCTTTATCTTGCTAGATATGGCTGTATGGTGCCCATTAATCTTCAGGGTTGGTGCAAAATCCATGCTGAGGTAGAGATATTGAGGACGACTTTGTGCTTTTGAATAAGAGCAAACAAGAACCCAAGTGCAGTGCTTAGACTACTAGTTTTCCGTAATTATTTTGTTAGTAGCCGAATATTATGCAAGAATCATTCATGTATATCAAGTTTTTTTGAAAAGTCACTGGGATGTGGTAAAAGTACAAAAATTATTCTTGAGCCAAGTTATATATGCCTGGGAACTGGTCTGTATTTTTGTTTTCTCTGTGGGCAGTAGGCCAATGTGAACATATAAGGACGCTAACGTCATTACTTTTGGATTCGATATCTACAGGGAGTGCATCTTAGCACGATGAGACCTCTGGACAAAGTGAACAACCATCAAGAACAACCACACCCGACTCGGTGTGAGACACTCACGAACACACTCATTCTTCAGCCTTGAATGTGAGGCAAAATTAAAACATGATAAAAACACGAAATGACCTGTGGATAATCCTTGAATAAGATTTATAACTGAAATAGGCCGAAAAATCAACATCCATTTTAAAAATAAATGTTATGCCGTTATTCGGCAAACTGACAACAGTCCGGCATCGTAACCTCTTGATGCCGACGTTGTGACTAGCTAAGCACATTTTTCGTAAACATCCCAAGATCAGTCCCTCTCACACCATCTTTACGCTTCTTCACTACTTAACAATGATATAATTAAAATTGTATTATAAAAGCTTACCAATATGACTATTATTATTAAGATACTTATTAACATTTACTTTATTACATATTCAGGTAGGTCAGGCGGATATGCTACCAAGACCCAATGTCAGCAGGTGATACACATGCCGTATAAACAAGTGACTGTGAGGAATGGCTGCAGAACCTGATGGCAAACCCATGATTAGCAGTAAAGTTTAAAATATATGAGGGTTAAACGGACTAGGAGGAATACAATGACCAGAGTTTCGTGAGTGTGTCATTAAGCAATGGGTTCTTTGATGGTAAAAGGTAGGGGCCTTGCTTATATCTTACGGTTGGGAAAAAGACTTATACTTAAGTTGTTTTGTTACACTTGAAATGGCATGATTCACGAGCAAATACCTATAAAAACCAAATTAAAAACCTAATTTCCCGACAGACTCTCAGCCAGAAAATGCAACAGTTGTCCTTGCAAACAAGTATAATAGAAGCTCAGACATTTCTCCAAAAGTGTAAGCCATGCTGTTCAGTCAAAGATATAGGGTTATAATTATCTTTTTCTGTAGGGCTAAAAGTATATATACTCTCAGATACGATGTCAACAACTCTTTCGACGTAAAGGTTCGCATTGCGAATTGCAGCAAAACAGTCAAACTGAAAAACATAAAAGACTAGACAGTATGAGTGATGGTAAAACAAAATCAAGAATATACCTCACTAACATCTAACACATCGAAACTTATAGAATAAAGCAAAAATAACTAAACAATACATGTCAAGAGGGGAGAACCACTTTAATATGAAATCCAGTTCCCCTGGTGATATATTTTTTTATTTTTTTAATGGAAGGCAGTCATTCATCCCCTTTCAAACAAGCCGCTCAAAAATGTGTTTATAATTCAGGGACACATCAAAGAGATTTATTTTTTAAGAGTATCATATAATCAGGAGAGTATATCCAAGATAAAAATTTTTCCTCATCAAAGAATCCATTCTTTATAAACTTATCCTTCACAAATGCGCTGGAAGATCTCTCTCTCTCTCTCTCTCTCTCTCTCTCTCTCTCTCTCTCTCTCTCTCTCTCTCTCACTGTGTGTCCAAATAAAACTTGTTAACAGTAAAAAACAGCAAACGTTTGGACTTAATACAGTTGCCGATGAAGGTGCATTTTGTTGACGTAAGTTAAATTTTTCAATATAATCAGAGAAAATCAGCAAGTTTTTTATTTTAGAAGTGAAATTCAGAGAGGTTTAATAGCAACTGACTTACGAATTCACGATTTTCACAGCCACTCTGAAAGGAGAGGTGACAGAATGCACTGAAAATGTTCTCATTTTGATCTGAAAATTAATTGAAAAGATTCTGAAATAGTTCATACCGTTTGAGTGAAAAAAAGAAACTGAAAGTATAAATGAAACGAAAACAATTGTTAATTTTTGAAAGATAATTAGACGACTTCAAGATTTGGTGAGAGGGCGGTAACTTTAAGAAGAAAAAGAAAAATATGAAGAAGTGAAAAGTCAATCAGAAGAGTCCTTTTAAGAAGAAGATAACAAACGCAAATATTGAAACCAGAAAAGACCAAGATGCCGTGGAAAGAAAGAAATACGCAAAATAAAAGAAAGGACGTGGAACTTGAAATAAGGAAGTAATATTGGAGACAAAATTACTTGTGCTAAAAGAAGAGTGATGTCAAAAGGAACTAGAAAGTCCTAAATGATTCAGTCTAAATTTAATGAGAAAAATCCTCATCTATCTTCCACCCAGTTTGGAAATTCTGGTTTTACTTAAAAGCTGAAGCTTGGGCAATATTTTCCTCTTATTCCTTATACTTTCATCGACGACACATTTGACTGACGGACAGGATTATAATGTTCTCAAAAAACAAAAAAAAAAATTAAAATAAATGTTTTCTCAGTAGAACTTCATACAGTAACTGCCGAAAATTTGTCTGCTGCTTTATTACCCGGACACTGTCAGAACCTTGGAAGAACAGGAGGCTGATCAGAAATACCTGAGCAAAGCAAATCACGGTGGGGAAAGACAAATGTCCCGGGTCTTGGGATTGTGATTAGTACTACTTTTACAATCAGTCGAATAATCTTCACAGTCTGGTTTGTGACAGACCCCATAAATATAACTTTTATTTTTTTTTCTACACCCTACACTACAGTGCTACAACTTGGGCAAATAGGGTATGAAAGAGGAGCTCATCGAACCCAAGAACGTTGGCTCTTAAGCAAGACTAGTTGCCAAAGATAAGTATGTCAGCAATAATCATGAAGATATTCATGAAAACATGATTATGAGTGTAATGAAAATTTGTCTTGAAAACTAAAATATTTGACCAAGCATTCACACAATGCCAGGAAAAAACTGAAAAAAAGTGGTTTTGGTAGACCATGGGCACTAATCAGGGTACTAATGCCCTCCTTGACTGGCTATGAGCGAAGACAAAGTCTTCGCTAGCAAAAAGCAAGCTTAATGCCCACCCATGGCAACCCTTTAACGAAACATCGGGAGTGGGAGAAAGTACATTAATGCTCAAGAATGAGAGATGAAAAGAAATAAAATTAGAAGTATTATGAATGTTTTTTTTTTATATAATAAAGAGAGCTTTTATTTCCTCATATTTTCACCTACAGAATTGCTGCCAGAAACGCTCCCTTTTTTCAAAAGCATTGTGACGTTAAAGAGAATATTTTACTTTCATTTTTATTCCGGAGTTTTATTTGCGTAAATTTTGCCCAAGGAAGTCCTTCCTTTTGGAAAATGCACGAATGTTCTGGAAGAAGATTTCATTGCCTTACAAAACATACTCCGGCACACACACACACACACAAGTGAGAGACTGCAAAGAATTTATTTCTGGTAATCTCTAAGTCATCGTATGCATTGGTGCATAGTGAAAGCTGAAAAGACTTTGAATGTCATGTTTTATGCAAGAAAATGCATAAAATATATTTTTTTTTTTTTTTTCTATTCAGCTTCCTTCCCATTCACATCTATTATTTCTCTTAGAGCAAACAAGCTTTCCAACCGTTTTTATGAGCATATTCGAAAAGTATTTTTCACATTTTTCCCAACCATCGTACTGTATAAAGTTTAATAAGTATTTACCCTTTTTTTCATCCTTGGACAAGGGTGGCACGATGGGAGCACAACTTGTTTCTCAACGATTCTTTCAGAACCAAGTTGTCAGACCTTGATTCTAGGAGCGCAGATGACTGCACCTTTTGAAAGAGGCCGCTGATGTCGTCACATTCCTTCACGACGGTCACACTCTGTACTGGTATTTATTTTGGAATCATAGTTTACGGGTAACAAACTCCACCTAATTAGTCTAATATCTCAAGTTAGAAATAACAGAGTAAAATAATGTACCTGATACATTAGAAACATCATTCAATTAAATAATAATTTATTACTGTCATGTTGAAGGTGGAGTGCACTAGCTTTGAGTAATTAATATGGAATCTAATTTTTCTCGTAAATATTAGAAATAATGTAATTAAAACATTTGTACTGCCCATGGATATTCTGATGAGTCAGAAAGCTACATTGGTATTTGTCCTGTTCTACTGAAAATATTGTATTTAAATAAAACAGAAATGGTTTGCAACCTGTCACTTTTTCCTTGGCACTTTCCGTTTCAGTCTCCTTTAAAGTCATCATATGACATTTGTGAATAATGGATTATTATTGCACAAAGCGCTCCATTAGTATCAGAGAATTCATTTGTGTAAGGTGCTACGTTGACGCTCTTGAAAACTTCTCGGGTTTCTCACTAGAAACACAAGAAAAGAATGACGTTTTTCACCGCAAATCGTTCTCCAAACTTAGTCGATGTTCAAGAAAAAGTTAATGAATAAAAGTACTTCCACTCAATGTATTGGGACTACCTGTAAATGTGGTGTAAAGGCTTGTCGAATGTATCTCTCCTTTTATTGAGACAGTGATTGATTGAGCTTTTGTTTCTAATCGTAAATATAAAATACTGATTGATAATTGCTCACTAATATGGAAAAAAAGATCAAGTATTTATAACAGAAGATATAAATTGATAACTATTGTACAGTAAATGGAGGTATCGATTGGACAGACGTACACTCCTGGGTACATTAGGAACTGAAGGGAACTGGGTGACTGAAGTTTTTATTATCAAAGTAAATAAATATAATCTATATGTTAAAAATTATATT